>NC_062203.1:3174083-3416583 GCF_912470025.1 Vespa velutina | reverse complement strand
TTTCTGTTATTAAATAATGGATATCGCGTCTCTCATTTTAATGGGTTTTCTCCAATGTTTCCATAATACCATGGAGTTTCATTTTGCTTCGTAACTTTTTAATAACATTCAAGAGACTATGAGGCGACACGTTAAACTTTTTTAACAAGTTAACAATGATCTTATTAAATATTTACCGTAAAAGTAAACGGACAACTAGTTAAACACGAGTATGAACGTCTAACTTTAAAATAAGGTCGTATGTATAAACTTTTCTAATATGTTATAAATTTCAAAATCTGACACTGCAATATTTTCTACGTATTACGAAACCAATCTTATATATGTAAATACATACATACATACATACGTACGTACATACATACATATATATATATATATATATATATATATATTTTTGCAAGTATGTACAAATAATGACCAAACGAAAGTATTATAAACTTTTTTCATCGACATCATTTTATCTAGTTATTAAATAAACTTTTTTCTCGGATATATTAAAGAGGAATGATGATAGTAATAATAATAATAATAATGATAATAATAATAATAATAATAATAATAATAATAGTAATTTTCAAATAATATATAATAATAATAATAATGAAAAAAAAAAGATAAAAATATTAATTTTTTTTTAACGAATACAAGTAAATTACGATTTTTAATTAAAAAGGAAAAAATAAATTGCGAAAAAAAGTATGATAACTTATACGAATTCTTTTACGTTTCAATATTTATTTGAAATATCCACATCGTTTAATAAAAAATAAATTCATGTCGACAGTCATAAAGATAATAGAAAAGAAATAACTTTTCATCGTTAAATTTTATTTTCAAACAAACAAAAAAAAAAAAAAAAAAAAAGAAAGAAAGAAAAGGAAAAAGAGTTTCATCAAATTTTTGTTATATTTCGAATATCTGAATTCTGAATAAAAACAAAAAAAAGAAAAAAGATATTCGAAAAGTGATTGATACGACATGGTATTCATCAAAAAAAAAAAAAAAAAAGAAAAGAAAAAAAGAAGAGAAAAAAATATCTGATGATTCACGCACGACTTTAACAAGCCACGTATGTATATATTTTTTTTCTATTGTTATTAAAATTAGAAGAAAAAAAAAAAAGAATTACAAGGAGAAAAGAGATCATTGGTACATATTCATAATTACCCATTACATGCATTATTGCAAAAACCATCGATAAAACCGAAAATAACAGAGATAATTGAGATGTTAATAATTATTGACTCATCCTATACATATATATAATTTCTCATACATTCATAATGTTTTACGAAACGAAACGAAACGAGAGCAGAACCATAAAAAAAAAAAAAAAAAAAAAAAAGAAAAAAAAATGGAAAAAAGCACCAAAAAAGAAGAACAAAAAATATCGAACCTGTCCTTTGTAATTTGTTCTCTCCCCTCTCTCTTTCTCTCTCTCTCTCTATCCCTCCCTCTCCCTCTTTCTCTCTATCTCTATCTCTCACAAAAACTAATATCTTAACCCTCCCGTCATCGTACAGTTTTCTTCCTCTCAATAATTCCTTCCTCTTTCGTAGCTTCCTTATTGTTCTCACGATTTTAACGAAAAATTATTATATTAAGTTCTTGCAAAGAAGTTACCCCCGATTTACTTTCTCCTTTTTCTTTTTCTTTTTCTTTTTCTTTTTTTTTTTTTTTTTTTTTTTTTTTTTTTTCACTTTTATTCGTGGCGTAGCTGTTACCCGACTGACCGTCGTCGTCGTCGTATTCGTCGTCGTCGTTGTCGTCGTCGTGCAGGCGTTAATAAAAGCGCCAAGAAATCCAGTTACCGTGAGGAAAAACCAATTTCTACCAGTTTTCCACGAGAACCCTTCTCGACGCCTTCTTACGGGCGATTTAATTCGTCCTTTTTTTTTTCTTTCTTCCTTTTTCCTTATTTCTTTTTTTTTTCTTTTGCTTCTACTTTCCTTTTTTTCTTCTTTCTCTCTCTCTCTCTCTCTCTCTCTCTCTCTCTCTCTCTCTCTCCTTCTTTCCAACGAAATTACCCTTCGGCGCGGATAAATGCACGAAGCGTGAATTTTTTCGCTTATCTCTCTGATCGTCTTTTCGTTATAATAAGGAATAAGATTCGAGCCGTAAGTAATTAGATATTACAAAAAGTAATTTTACGTATACCTAAACCTCGGACATAATAATAATAATAATAATAATACCGGTTCGCATAATACAATACAAAAGTTACGTCAACTTTGATATCGTTAATAAAATTAATATTTTTACGTTGTAATAATAATAGATATATAATATTCTATTATAAAGTAATTAATGTTTAATAACTAACATGTTTAATAAGCTAACGCTGAAACTATCGACAATTGTAAATCTTTACATTTTTTATTAATACATATATATATATATATATATGTTTTTAAATATTACATATTTGTTTAAAATTTACAACTAGAGTTTATTATGCATTAGAAACGTACTAGTATAATATTGCATAAAACTTGATAATACGAGTTGGTTTTATTATAAATATTGAAATGCATATGAATCAAAGCAAAGATCAAAGTTTATTATTATTAAAAATGTAAAATAAATATTTAATATTGACACTAATATATTTGTCATTTTAATCTTCATCTATATAAATGAAGTTGTATATACAGAGCAGCTATATATATTTTTCTTGTTAAGAACAATAAATAAATAAAAATTTCATCAATTCATATGATTAATATTCTAATAGTACGAAATAAAATATCGGACAATCGAAATCAAAAAACTGAAAGTTTAATGTAAATTATTAAATAAATATTAAATTATTAAAAAAACAATACTATATTATTAAAAGTATAAGCTTAAAATTAATGATTATATATATACACATATATATATATATATAATCGACTATTTAAATTTATTTATATTTATAAACGCGCTATACAAAAATACGATTTCTACGTCTGAATTACTAATTTAAAATATACAAAGCGATTAATTCCTGAATGTTGAATGGAACAAAGCGAGAGAGAAAGTTAACAAAAAAAAAAAGAAAGAAAGAAAGAAAGAAAAGGGAAAGAAGTACAAAAAATTAAAAAAAAAAAACAAAAAAAAAAGAAGAAGAAGAAAATAAGAGAGAAAAAAAGAAGAAAAAGAATTTTTCCTCGATCGAACATCTTCCTATACGTCCTGCTTAAAGCTCCTAGTTTCCTTGCCTACTCCATTGCTGATTTCAAATCCCAGAGCAAGAGGTTCAAGATCGTTCGACCGCAATAAGAAGCTATCCCGCTGTCGAGCGCCTGTGCTCATTGGTAAATGGTTTCCTTTCATTTCTATTCCTCCGCTTTTTTTTTTCTTTTTCTTTTTCTTTCTTTTTTTTTCTTTTTTTTATCCTCCTTCTCCTCCTCCTTCTCCTCCTCTTCTCACCGTTCATCCAACGGCATAGCCAAGAGGCATCGTTCCGACGCTCGTTCGTAGACTCGTAGAAATGAATCGAGACCGACTGATGGGGTTAGCAGAAGGAGAGTGGTTTCCGGTGCCCCGGGTAACGAGTCATTTCCGACCTAGTGTGTTCCTCCCTTCTTCTTCTTCTTCTTCTTCTCTCTCTCTCACTCACTCTCTCTCTCTCTCCTCATTTCAACAAAATCCTTCGAGTTACCGAGTACCATTCCTAACAGCCATTTCTATCTGAGAAACATAGGCCGGAATCCGGCTAAAGCTTTACGAACGTTACGTATTAAGGACCAAATGTCCTTTACTATTCTCTCTCTCTCTCTCTCTCTCTCTCTCTCTCTCTCTCTCTCTCTCTCTCTCTCTCTCTCTCTCTCTTTAAATCTTTTTATCATAGATCTGTCTTGCTCTTTCGATACGACTTCTCGAAATATCATGCTTATCACACAAATTTTTCTTTTTCTTTCTTCTTCGAAAGTTTACGATAAAAAAAAAAGAAAAAAGAAAGAAAAAAAATATAAGTAAATAGCAATTACGTCAGAATCACAAATAAAATATTACTATTCGAATATTTCGAATAAGTTATCGAAATTATATGGATAATCGTAGATATAAATTTGGATTAAAACGAATAGACATATTTTCAATTATTTTAAAATATTATATAGAAATTTTCAATAAAATTCTTTTTCCTATCTCATAGATATTATCCACGTATCTCTTTGATTTACAAGATACTCGTGAAAATATTTTTCTTCTTTTCGACGTCGATTTCATTCGAAGTTCGAATTATAACAACTCAGAACATAACTTTGGCGCAATATAAATATCAATAAAAATCAAACTTGAACTTAACGTAAATTAATTGAAATTATATCAAAATTCGAATTAATCGGGATCTTAGATTTCGCTTAGATTTGATTTATACCTTAGATAATATAAAAAGAAAAAAAGAAACATAACAGTTATATAAAATTTTATGATGAATTATTATTCGTACTAATTGAAATGATTTTGATGATAATGATAAAAAGATGCAATTATGCTACATTCGTATACTGCGATATATACGACAATACAATGTTCCTCTGCGCAAGTTACGAAACTCGCGAATATTGGCAAAACCTGGTTTCCCGCCAAGCACATTTTATATTTTTAATATATCCCCCACTATTAGAATCAAGAAAATTCATTATATGATTTAAAATCAAGTTTCCGTATCCTTGATCATTATTTAAATCATTATTTGCAATGTATTTCCAACAATAGGATATAATATTAATGTTCGATTTGATTTTAATTAATTTATTTTAATTTTCAGTTTGATTTCAATTGATTTCAATTGCTTGTTCGCATTTGCCTAACAATTAACAGCAGTAATAAATTCTTAATTAATTAAAAAAGAAAGAAATAAAAAAAGATAAAAAAAAAGAAAAAAATACCAAATCCAAAATAATTTTTCAATAAAGATAAATGTATTTGTTACATTTTCTACCATTTGAAAATAAATATATTGCATTCCTCTCTGATTTATGCATTGCATTCCATTCAATTGTATTTGCACGATGTGAATCATCCCCTCCCCGAAAAAAAAAGAAAAAAAAAAAAAGGAAAAAAAAGATAACAAATAAATAATTTACATTGAAATTTACACGTACCATTTTTATTTGACTACAAAATCAATTAAATTATCCGAACTATCTGTATAAGTTCCCATTTTCATTTCTCAAAGTTTAAAATAATGAAAATCTTTTAATTAGAATGCACGTCGTCGACATTCAATTTCATTCGATATTTATCATCAATTCGATAGAAAAATATTCTGAAAAAAATTTTATATTCATCGTTGACGAAATGAAAATAGCATTATACAGGATGTATCTGCTTGAATGGAGAAAAAAAATATATTGTTTGTACAATAAAACGTTTGATTGATTGTAATCGAAATCCTAGTATATTTTTCTGTCACTCTTTGAAACATCTACATGTATTTTTCAAAAACCACTGGTTGATACTTGACTACGTCATGTGCATCGATCGATTCATTTTTCAATTCAAAAAAATAAACACAAAGATTCGTTGAGTCGCAAAATTTTTCTCTCTTAAAATATTCCACGCGATATTTTCTATTAGACATAAATTCTTACGCAAGTTAATATTGGAAATTTCAAGAGTAATTACCGCTAGTACATGCCCAACATTTCCTAAGAACAAATTTATTTGTTAGAACTTTTTTTCTCTTCCCTTTTTTTATTTTTTTTATAACGCGATATAAGAGTTAAATAACCGATCGACTAAATCGCATTTATGGTTTTCCTGAATAAATATACCTACACACACATATATATATATATATATATATGTATATATATATAATCTGTTTTTTAAAATGGATAAATTTACGAATGAAAAAAAATATTCGTCTGCTACTACTATTTTTTATCAATAAATAAAACGAAAATATTCCGAAATATTCGATTCCATCAAAAAAAAAAAAAAAAAAAATATTAACATCTTTGCAATAACGTCATGAAATATGCTATATAAATAATAATAATAATAATAATAATAATAATAATAATAATGATAATAATAATAATAATAATAATGAAAAAAAAAGAAAAAAAAATAGAAAAAATGTTACTTGCAATAATCAATGAATATACACATATGTCTAACATACATACGTATAATAACGAATTATGCATTAACATTTAATAATAACATTTAATATCGATATTATAAACTTTGTTTATTTCTTTATGGTTTTTTTTTTTTCTTATGTTTCCTTCAAATCCAAAAAAAATTCTTGGTGTTAATTTTAAAGATCCATTATTACCCTACGCCCTTTTCCTTCCTTTCTTTCTTTCTCCTTTTTTCTTTTTGTTTTGTTTTTCTTTTTTGTCTTTTTTTTTTTTTTTTTTTTTTAACCAAGCAAGTACGTCGGCGGTTGGCTTACATTATCGTTAAGCCGGAATAGTTTTCATTAAATGTTAAAAGAGAAGAATAAATGGGACGAAATAGAATAGACCAGCATCAAGGACAGAAAGGTCAAGTGGTAGCGAATGAAATTTTTCTCGGATACAATTTCACGCGTGGAAATGCTTAGATGTACTTTCAAAGAAACTCGCGAAGGTTTTATCGGCATCAATCCCTTTCACCACCACTACCATCATCATCCCCCTGCTCCTTCTCCTTCTCCTCTTTCCCCTTCCCCTTCATCCCTTCTCATTCTTCCTTTCTTTCTTTCTTTCTTTCTTTCTTTCTTTCTTCTTCTTTTCCTCTTTCCCTCTTTCTTCCTATCTTTCTTTCTTTCAATATTTTCCATTTTCCATTATCCAACTCTACCGGTCATATCTGTACTGATCTTGGCACCATCAAATCGAATAACACTCGGATTTATATTATTATCTGGAGGATCGTTTCTCAAAAGATCCTCTTCTAAAATCGAGTCCTTTCAACTTACGACTCCGAGAATCGAGTGACTTCAAAGCAATCCTAAGATCAAAAATAGTTCTCTTATCATTTCTTCACATGACTTACTACCGACATTAAATTGTATCATCGGAGCATTAATTTTGACCCTTTTGTCCTTGATGCAAATTTAACTTTTTTATTTTCTTTCCTTTTTTTTCTGATGAATAAAATACATTATCACCCTACTAATAATAATTATTATAATTGTATATATGTATAATATATAATATGTATTAATTTTAGTCGTTCGTATGGAAAAAATATTTGATTAAAATGAATATTAAATATATCTGTTCTAATAATAATAATAATAATAATAATAATAATAATAATAATAATAATAATGTAATAAATATAATATAACGATAATATTATTGGTCACTTAGCTAAATCTTTATTTCATAAGGACAATAATGGAATTTTAAATAATTTTTTTCTTTCTCTTTTGTACGGAAACCTTATGATTTTGCCCCATTGAGCTCGGATTTCCGTCGAGGGGTTTACGGTGGCTGCAGATAACAGAGAGCATTATATACAAACAAATTGGACGAGTAGAGAATTTTTTGTTTTCTTTTTCATACGAACAAAGCATCGTGTAACAATGTCTACCTAATTATTAGAATTGTAATTTATTTTATTATTTTTTTGACAGCAATTAAAAAACAAAGATTACAAGCAAATTAAAAAAGAAAAAAAGAAGAAAAGAATATAAAATTTCCGAGATACGTACAATTTTTCAACCCGAAGAAGTTAAATCCCTTAAGCTTCAATTCTGATTCGATTTTACGATACAGATTCAATGCAACTCGAAGTGTCTGCGATTCGTGATTCCATTGTCGGTGGAACAATGAAAATTGATAAAAGATATTTGAGATTTTCGAGACTTTGTATGACTCGAATCAGACTCAAATTGATTCAAATTCGTAAAATAAACATCAGAAGATTCCAAATGATTTGAAATATTTCGGATCTCATATTACCGCGAAACGATTCGATCGTATTAACAATAATTTGCACCAACATTGATAAAATTGTATTCTATCGAAAAATGGTTTTTAATTTAGCAAAGTAACACATCGGAGGGGGAAACTGTAATAACTGAGGATTTTTTACAAATATTAATTTTCTTTGTTCTTGCCAAATAAAATTTATTATATTTTAATCGGTATTATAACTTTGAACTTTAATACTTTGAACTACTGACTGGTATTATAACGAATTCAATTTGTTAGAAGCATCTGACGTTTGTTAAATTGTTGAAAGAATTTTATCGAAATATTGAAAAAGAAAATAAATAAATAAAACATAAAATTAGAAATCGTAAATAACTTCATATCCCATAAGTAGATATATATATATATATATAAATTTATTTCATTAAATACTTCATTCATATAGATGGTCAAAAGCGATAAATTCAATTACGATTTGTGATTATATTATAACGAAATGTATTAAACTGCTTTGTATTTTAATATCTTTAAAGAAACCTGTTCTAATTGCATTACTGACTACACCGAATAGTTCTAATGCTTTCTTTCATGATTAATTCAAATTAATCCTATTCAAAATTAATCCGTTTAATTTGATTCAGAGATTCTAATATTTTAAACATAGTTGTTTTAATGGCGCAGTTCTCATATACGATAAATTAATACATATTTTGATAATAATACGTAATACATACGTCAACAGATTTCTATTGAAATATATATTTTAATTGATTTATGTTTATGTTCATTGAAATGAAAAAAATTAAAAGTAATTTCGAATAGGCTTCGACGTTTATAAAAACAAAATATATATATAATTGACAATATAAAAATATACTAAAATTTATGTATCTAACTTATTATTATTATTATTATTATTATTATTATTATTATTATTATTATTATTATTATTATTATTATTATTATTATTATTATTATTATTAATACATAATATGTTTTATAGCTTATAACTTCTTTATGCAAATCAAAAGAAAAAATATTATACATCTCATTTGTAATATTATTTTACACGTTATTACGAAATAATTAATTGAAATCGATTTAATTAATTAAATATGAAGCCGAAACAAAAACACGTGAGAGAGAGAGAGAGAGAGAGGGAGAGAAAGAGAAAGAGAGAGAGAGAGAGAGAGAGAGAGAGAGAGAAAGAGAAAGCAACTTTAAGAATAGCATAATTTAACGTATAATTCTTGAAAAATAATAAATAAATGTTTTCTTCCATCATTATTAAAATCACTAAGACATAGATTTACATGTTAATTCCTTTTAAAAAAGTAAAAAAGAGAAATCATTTTTAAAAAAGTTGTTAGATATATATTTGATATAATATAACATATATTATATTATACATACATAAATATTTTTGATTATTTCTTTTGTAAATGAAATCTCAATTATGTAACAGATTATACGCATGGAGTTCCTTTTTATTCTTTATTTATCTCTCGGCACGGTCTATTTATTTCGAATCAGAAGTACTATTCATTTTTACATAATACACATAATGCACATAATACAGAATATAAATAGGGAAAAACATTCATTAAAATATAGACACAACTTCAGTAACGAAGTAAACAATGGTATTATATTGAGATGAATAATACTCAATCGATGGAAATGTAAACACGGTGTTAAGGACTTAGCAATACCATTCGTGACATTAAAACAATCTACAGTAACATAACCGATTGAACTAAAATAAATGTTCTTTCATTTTCTTTTTTTACTTTTTTTTTCCTTTCTTCCCTTTATTTTAAATAAAGTCCACAGCAAGCAAACCGTTCTATCATTCATACTTATCAATTGTTCTCCAGATCGACTTAAAAAAACAAAACAAAAAAATGAGGAAAGAAGAAACAAAGAGCGATATTCTACCCAAAAAAAAAAAAAGAAAAAGAAAAAAAGAAAAAAAAATCCTTCATCTTTCCGCCCATCGTATTTCTCTTAATAAACACACCTTTTCGAAAAATCAATTACACGATTATCCGACGATCTTTCGATGATCTCTTATCTCATGTCATCGAATAAACTACTTTTGGTTCATACTGCTGACGTTCAACGAACGAGATCCGATCAACGTCGACGTGCTTGATCCCATTTTGTCAAGATCAGTGAAACATCGTATTAAAAAGAAAGAAAGAAATAATAATAATAATAATAGTAGAAAATAAAAATAATAAAGAAACGTACATCTACCTGTCATGTAAGACAAAAAACCAAGAAAATTTCTTGACATTAATATAATGTCGTTAATGAAAAAAATGTGACGTAACACATATATATATATGTGTGTGTGTGTGTGTGTGTGTATACTCACTTATGGCGACACAAACACGCCAGAGTCCGCTATATGTCACTTTGCTGTCCGGCTCGACTGAGGCGTTCGAGGACGTCTTAGGTAGTTTTTCCTCGGTCAACAACCACTCGCCGGTACTGATGGCGACGGTGACGACGATGAGGGAGAGCATCGCCGAGAGGCCGGACGCGATGCCAAGACCACCCCCGCTCACCACGTTGCTCCTGTGAACGTGGTTCTCAACCACGACACTTCTTCGGCCACCGGTTACGATGGCACTTGCTGCTGCTGCTGCTGCTGCTGCTCCTGTTGTTCCTCTTGGACCGGCTATACTATTCCCGCTGTCGCAGCACCAACAACAACAAGACATTACCACGCAGACGGCTCTTCTCATGGGAACATCTCACTGATTATGGAAAAAAGGGATTTAATCCTCGCACTTGTCCATTTTACAATTTTGACGATTACAACTTTGACGAAGATTTTTATAATAAACGAAGATGACAAATTATTACTTCTTTACAATTATCTTTAAAGATCGATCGATCGATCAATTTTATTCTCTGAATTTATATTCCTCTGTCTCTTTTTTGTGACCACCCCCTTTTTTTTTTCTTCGTTCTTTACCGATTCCTTTTTCCTCTTCTCTTCTCTTCTCTTCTCTTCTCTTCTCTTCTCTTCTCTTCTCTTCTTTTCTTTTCTTTTCTTTTCTCTTCTTACTATTTTTCTTCTATTATTACTTCTTTTTCAATGATGAACGAACTCGAATAAATCCGTGAGAAAATTACTAAACCAACCTGTCCCCCCCCCCTTGTCTCTCTTCCTCTCTTCACCGCCCACTAACTCCACTTCGTCGACTAACGATGAAGAATGGAAAACCAAAAACTTCCGATTTCGACGATCGATATATGCGAAATTGCTTCGAGGTTCAGTTTTATAGATCGCGGCTTTTGTTAAAAGGAATTCGATGTATGATAAAAAGTCCCGTACGAATGTGTGGCACTGTAAATAGATGATATACGAGAATGGAAGGAATTGCGATTGATGGAATATTTCCCAATGCACACATTCATCGAACTACCATTCACTGTTAAAGAAGAAAACGAAAAAAAGACATGGGGAAAAAAAAAAAAATATATATATATATATATATAGAGAGAGAGAGAGAGAGAGAGAGAGAGAGAGAAAGAAAAAAATGACGAAATAAAAGTAAACGCGTCGTTCGTGTAAAGAATCGAATTACGTTTCCGAAATGGAAACATTGACCGATTCGTGTCACGTTGAATAACACATTGCAGGTTACTAATCAAGCTGCATCAATTGGAATTCGAAGAATGATTAATCGAACGCGATCCGTGTCAAGTAGCGTAACGTCTTTCTAGAAATTAAGCTTCAGTCTTGATCCAGTAAGAGAATTTAATAATTCCTCTTAAGATTTCTGAAACATAAAATATGAAACACCAATTGTATATTTATTTTCAATTTACAAATTCACTATGACTAAGTATGACCATCATATTAATTATTCTAATTTGTAGAATTTACAAAATCATTAAATTATATTTTTCAATTATGATAAATTTATTATTTATTGTATAAATTATTTATAATTATAAATACATATATATATATATATATGTGTGTGTGGCAAATATTTCGACGATAAATAAAACTGATCGACGAAAAAATTGATCTATCCTTAATTACGAATATAAAAAAAAAATAAATAATCAGAGGATGAATTGAATCAACAATATCTTTTTATTAACGTAAAAAAAGAAAAAAGAAAAAGAATATGATTCATGAAATGAATCATATCCTCAACTCTGGTAAGAATATAAATCGTTGATACTTGGGAAATAATTTTTTTTTTTTTCGTTCGATCGTAATGGCGAATATATCATTTCGATTATGTAGCTTCATCGCCAATACCAAGAGAATATTATTGGTAAGAATACATCGGATCGTTAACGAGAGAGAAAAAAAGAGAGAGAGAGAGAGAGACAAAGTTTCTTCCTCTATTCAAAATATAATATTTTCCCTCGGTAATCTCCCTATTGTAAAAGAAACGTCGAAAGGGCTCACAAAAGAGATAATAAGGAAGGAAAGAAAGAAAAGAAAAAAAAAGAAAGAAAGAAAGAAAGAAAGAAAATAAAAGAAAAGGGGTACATGCTCGTTACAAGATACGACAATCGGACTTATCTATTGATGTAAAATATGTAACAAAGCATTACGAATTCAAGCGAATATCAAAAGCAATTGATATATATCGACCAATACAGTTATTCGAGGGTTATCTTTTCGTTTCCTCTTCTTCCCTTCATCTACCACCCATTTCTCATCCCATCCCGCCCGTTTAATCCCCTTTAACCTTCTATCCCCCGTAGCAAAACCAGCTAACGTTTTCCGAGCTGCTTTAACGCTTTTCACGAATGGAATTTCATAGATACAGCCGATAATACGGTACATCGTACGATGTTCGGTCTCAAAATTCGATGGCCTTTCTCCGGCGCCTGCCTTTAATTAATCGGATTAGGAGTCGCGTCAGCGAAATTGATTTTTCCCAAAGGAAGCTGAGAGCCCCTCTATTCGCCCAACCGAGATCCATCGAGAAGACCCTTTTACGACAAGACCATCTCAAAGGCTAAAAGCAGACGATGCAACTTTTTTTCTCGGTCTTTACGCATATGACATATAAAAGACGCTAAATATATATATATATTTGTGTGTGTGTGTGTGTGTGTGTATCAGCTCAAAGATCATACAAGTTTCGTATCGATTCATTAATAAAAGTATTTACACACTTACAAAGGTAATATCTTCTTATAAAAATAAATTCGTATAAGGCATGTTATTTTCATTCAGAAAGTTAATATAAAATGCAATATTTTATCAATCGAAATAATAACAAATAAAGAAGAAAATGTTCGATATTTACGTGGAATTTCATTTCTATCGTAAACACGTTTCATTAAGACCAAGACCATGTTTCTCTTTTTTCTCTCTCGATAATTATAATTATTAATAATGATAAAAATATATTTAATTATGATAAATTTAAAAATTGACATTTTTCTTTGTTACAAAGTATTAATATATCATTTAGAATATAATAAATTATGGATAAATTATATTTTAATGTTTATAATAAAATATTTTTCAAAAATGAAAAATATTTTTCTTTCTTTTTACCTTTCTCTTTCTCTCTCACTCTCTCTCTCTCTCTCTCTCTTGACGAAACTATTTCAAGCAACTTTAGCTTTTAGCAAATATAAATTCTGATGAGAAAAAATTGTTTATTCTTTATTATAAAATTTTAAGATATTCTCTTTAGAATAAAATACCGGTCTAAGTCGTGATATAATAATAATAATAATGATAGTTTCTCTTTCCTTAGAAGTCCTTGGTTTCATTTAATAAATGATGACGACAGACCAGGTCGATTAAATTCACAATTATTTTTTCTTTATATGGTAAAAAGATTATAATTCTTCTTTGGAAATAACTCGATGGCCATTTTTTCCCTTAATTTTTATTTCTTTTTCTTTTTTTTTTTTTTTTTTTTATTTTACGTCATTTTGTTCTTCCCACTTGGTCACTTTACGTTTTTTTTCTTTTTCTTTTTCTTTTTCTTTCTCTTTTTTCGCCTCTTTTTTGTCTCTGCCTTTTTTAACGGGCTATAGAGAACGAAAGATAGAAAAAGAAAGAGAGAGAAAAAAAGAGAGAAAGAGAGAGGGAGAACTTGGCCCGATGCCACATTTTTATTTCGCAGTCGATCGTTTCGCGAAATACTTGCACGAGTATTATAATGTCTCTTCCTTTTAGTGCAATTCTTTTTTGCTTCGTTGGTTGATCTATATGTTCATAAAAAATAAATAAATAAATAAATAAATAAAAATAAAAAAAAAAAAGAAAAAAAAACTTCACAATACGTTCCTATTATCAAAAATCAAAAATTCGATATTTTACGATTTTTGCACGGTATTATTAAATTACCAATAATCAATTATTATATTTCATTTGATTATTCTACGATCAAGTCAAATTTATATGTAATCGTGCTAGTTCCATAAGGATGCTTTCAAAATGGCTTTCTAACGGACGCTTTTCTTCGAAAAGCGACAGAATGCCGATAATCCGTTATAAATGGTATTAAACATGTACTACCAGAATGTACGGATTATACGGATGATTTATGGACAGCGAATCGTATAATACTGAGAGAACAATATATATACAATATGAAGTCAAACGATCCTACGTTTGCAAAACGACAAAACTTGAGCAAAACTATTCCAAGCAGGAAATCTCGAATTTAGTTTCAGGACTTCGAGAATCTTGAATTATTAAGGATCTCGGATTATATTGGATACCATCGAATATAATACCGTTTTATAGGTAACTTTATTCGCGGTATTGTTATATTCAAAGTAAATATTACGTGTTACATGAAAAAGATCGAAGGATCTGGAAAAAGGATCTATACTTTTGAACGTCATACGGATATATTACTATAGCGAGTAATTAGTTCAACGTTATTTCTTTCTTCTGAGATATAAAAAAATTTTCCTTTGTTTTTCCTCCTTTTTATTAATTTCAATATAAAAAAGAAATTAATAAGAGACATCCCGTTGGCGAACCAATTGTAAATATCCTAATGAAATATTTTATTTCATGTTTCTAATTCATCTCATCATGAGAAATTAATCTACTTCAAAACTTAGAATTAATATCTAACGTATATTAATATATATATATATATATATATATATATATATATATATTATTATTATTATTATTATTATTATTATAATTAACCTATGTCTTTTCTAGTCGTACAATCAAATTATGTAATTACAAAAGTTTATTGATTTATTAATTATTCTATTTTAATGATGACTAGATATTACTCGAGAAAAAGATCTTTTTTTAATCCCTTGTTTCTTTTCTTTTTCTTAATTTATATTCGTGCTTCATTATCTCGAAATATTGAAATTGACACAACTTTGACCTCAACAAAATATTCCTATCTACATTTAATCCTTATGATATTTTTTTATTTTCTTCCTCTTTCTCTTTCTCTTTCTCTCTCTCTCTCTCTCTCTCTCTCTCTCTCTCTTTCTCTCTGATTTTTTATTTTTTATTATTCAATTATTCTGTAAATTTAATTACTTTTGGAACAACATGTATCTACTATATATATATATATATATATATATATATATATATATATATATTCTCTCTACTATATATATATATATATATATATATATATATAGTAGATACATGTTGTTCCAAAATATATATATATATATATATATATATATATATATATACATATATATATATAATAACTTAAACAATAACTTAAACATAGATACAATACTTATTATTATAAATAAACCTCTTTAGTTTCTATACAAAAAAAAAAGAAGAGAAAAAACAAACAAACAAATAATAAAAAATCGAGAAAACCTTTCATTTGATTATGGATTTAAAACTATTAGAAATACACCGATGATTTATTTTTTCCTTATCCGATTCTATTTGATTAGTATTATTATTATTTTCTTTTTCTTTTTTTTTTTTTAATTGTTAATATCGAAAGTACGATAATGTTCTTTCAAAATGATTTTTCATTGAAATTTACGTATACGTTCTATCTAACATAAGTATCAATGACGATAACTTCCCACATTTTGTAAATACATACGTAAATACATATACCATTTACTAAATGAAAAATGACGAGGATGAAAATAACTGGATAATCCTCGAAATTGCTAGGAATAGATAGATTAGATGTCATTCCTAATATTACAAACTTATCATTCATCTTCCTAACTTCAAGTACAAAGGACGAATGAACCTGTTGTCCGTATATCAGATGAGTATTCAACCCCATCTACAAACCCATACATACATACATACATATATATATATATACATACATATATATATATATATATATATATATATATATATATATATATAATGTTAATTTTCATTTCCATATTATTTAGTTTAGAGACACAAGCGATGATCACACGTATTACCATAATCGAGTTTTCTCTGAAATTTGATACGTATCCGATTTGTTACTTGTCTGTTATGCATTTAATAACATAGTTCGATATAATGGTGGTACACCAATCAATTACATATATTCTATTTTAAAGTTTCGTAATAGATAAATAAAATTTTACAAAGAGATATTAACATACATAATTATTTCGAATATCTCTAATTATATATCGTCTATTTCGAAAAAATTTAATTGCATTTTAATAACTTATTAACGAACGAACGAAGAACTTACAAATACGAGAGACATCGGATATTAACAAAATTTATCGGTATAAAAAGCACTTTGGTAATTGATTTAATATAAATTAAACATATAACGTTGTTACAAATTGTTGATAATCCAAAAAAAAAAAAGAAACGTCGAATTATCGTGACATTATCACTCAATGATACATTTCGAATGAAACGTGATTACAATATATAAATAATATATATATATATATACAAACATATAAACAACAATTTTTAAGATGAATAAATAGATTTCTCGAACTTTAAACGTTTACTCGTACACATATGTATACGGAAAAGAATCTTAGAGTTTTTACATACCTGATGCACAACTGGACCATCCACGTTGACAGTCGGCAAAATCGAAATGCCACATTAACTATTCACTCTTTCTTTATTTCTCTATTTCTCTATTTCTCTCTGCCTCTCACATACTCTCTTTTTCTCTCTCTCTCTCTCTCTCTCTCTCTCTCTCTCTTTCTATTTTCCCTTTCTATTTCTATTTCTATTTCTATTTCTCTCTTTTACCTTCGATCAGGACTAATTGTCGTTTCGTTATGAACACGCAAAATTTAACTACGCATATATTACGTCGTACTCATATTCCTTGTTAAAACGTAACAAATAATTAAACATTTAATAACATAAACTATCTCTTGGAGAATTCGAAGAAGAAGATGAAAAAAAAAGTAACTTCGTCGTTCTCGCGACAAAAAAGGAAAACAAATAGAGAGAGAGAGAAAGAGAGAGAGAGAGAGAGAGAGAGACGGACAAAGTTCTATATTATGTAGATAGACAAAGAGGAAGGGAGACAAAAGAGAAACGCGACCTTCGAATTCACTCGTATTTGTTAGATGATAAGAGGGGAAAAAAATTCTTTATAAGAAGGGAGAAAATGACGAAGAACAAAAATAAAAACACGAGGATAAGGAAAGATGAGGATGATGATGATGACGTGATGAGAAAATATATATATATATATATATATATATATATGTATGTATATATATCTATAGAGAGAGAGAGAGAGAGAGAAAGAGAAAGAGAGAGAATATGATAGAGTGAAATATACAGAGAAAAGGTCGAGAGGAAGGAGTTAATATATAATGTAGTGTAGTTCGTATTCGTCATCCACGAGAGGAAGTACGCGACTGAAGGGGTAAGAAAATCGTACTAAAAGCGGTCGACGCCCGTTGTCGCACCACCGGACTACGCGACTACGCAATCGGGGGCGCACTTAGACGCGCGCAGCTAGGCGCGCACCTAGGCGCGCACCTAAGCGCGCAGCTTGTGTACGCCGTGCAATATAGTATAGGGTAGTATAGCGTAGCATAGCATAGTATTATATCTATAGGCCTATTAGGGAAGGGAAGAAGGAGAGAGGAAACGAACGAACGAACAGGGATGATGATGGAACGAAAGGTTGCTGCGTCCTATGAGAAAGAGAGAGAAAGAAAGATAGAGAAAAAGAGAGAGAGAGAGAGAGAGAGAAGCGTCCTCTCTCGCGAATTTACTTCTACTACAGTTAAGCCCAACCTCTCTCGGAGCTTCCGCGTCGTCTCGTAACCTGTCGATGTCGACTCGAACGCATCTCGCGCTACTTTGCGCAATCTCCACATCGAATAGACTACCGTCGAGAGCTCCGTGAGAGATCTCTTTCTGTCTCTCTTTCTCTCTCTCTCTCTCTCTCTTTATTTTTCTCTCTATTTCTCTCTCATTTCCTCCCTCTCTCTCTCTCTCTCTCTCTCTCTCTCTCTCTCTCTCTTACTATCTCTCACTCTTACTTTTTCTCTCCGTCGTCATCTCTCTCTTACTCTCTCTTGCTCTCTCCCTCTCTCTCTCTCTCTCTCTCTCTCTCTCTCTCTCTTCCTTCTACTTAAAGATACTCCGCCAGCAAGAGGCACGTGCCCATCGAGAGTACTCGACTTTTCTACTCGCACAACGTAAGTACATATATATACTATACCGTGTGCTATCTATTTTTGTACATCCCCTTCCATCCCTTTTCTTTACGTCTCTCTACTATTTTTCTTCGTTTTTTCTTTACCTTTGTTTTCTTTTTCTTTTTCTTTTTCTTTTTGTTTTTCGTTTTTCACCATTTCTTTCTCGTCGAAAAAAATTTTTTCCAACGACAATCCTTCACATAATATATTATAATAATCTTATTATAAAAAATAAGTAGTATATTAGATTTTAGTATCATTAAAGAATTAGCACGTTGTTATCTCGTTAATTATTAACTTCAGGAGTATGCTTATTTAACGATGAATTTTTTTTTTTTTTTTTTTAATGACAATTGTTTAATTGATTAAGGAAAATATATCAGATTATTATATGAGAAAAATTAATAATCATTGAACTTTTGGTTTCATCGGAAAATCAAGTGTTTTATCTCGTACTCGTGAAATTACGAAACTCTTCTTAATATATAAATATATATATATATATATATATATATATATATATATATATATATATATATATAAACATATAATGAACATATATATATATATATATATAATTGTATTGCTTTCAACAAAGAAGATATTCAACCAGAATTTAATTTGTAATCAAGCTGCGTAGTAATATGGTAATAACATATACCAATTTATGACAAAAAGAAAGATAAAATTATATTTAAAAAAAAAATATATATATATATATATAAAATTAAAATTATACGAATGTGACTTCAAAGTTACACGACGTTAAGACGTTAATTTACCCCCCCCCCCCCCCCGTACACGAACCGAACGATTCAAATTAGGTTTGGAAATTGCATTTGGAACTGTAATAGCAAGAAACTAATTAAATTTATGCGGTATATTAATTAGTTGTTTATTTATTTCAATAAAGCGAAATAGCGAACGTCGATTTTGCAATCGTGATTTCATTATGTAAAATGTAAATTGAAAATAAATAGTTGTTTTAGAAATTCTACAAGTGATAAATGTATACGATAAGCAAAATTATCGATGAACAGTGTCGTCTAACTTTGCATTGCAAAATTGAAAATATATTTTTGAAAGGCATAAACAAGCAAAAATAGAGTTATCTCAATTAATCAGCGAAATTAGTCCCCTCCATAAATAAATAAAGAGTTCTTTTTTCTTTTTTTTTTTTTTTTACTCTTTTTTTCTGCTCGTATCGAATTTTTCTCCGCGAAATCGTTTTCTACGAAATACTTTATAACGTTGCTAATTATACAAACGGATAATAATTAATAATAACCGGGCAATTATCGGACAGAAAACTGAGAAGATTCGAACGGTATTAGACCGTTATTTATGATAATAATTATTATATTACAACTATCACGCGGCGTAACTTATGATATTATCATCATCATGATTCAATTATCTCTTCAATCATATTGATTTCCATGATGCATACGTTAAAATATCACCATTAAATATTATATTCAAGCACGTATCTTTAATAAAATTTTCACTCTCGTATTTAATATTTAAGAAAAAAGAAAATGAAAGAGGAAAGAAAGAAAGTAAAAAAAAAAGAACGTTTTTACACTTACATATTTTGCGACTTATAAAATTACGAACAAAAAGTTACTTTATCGATGAATTGATCAATTCATTTTAATATACGATAATAAACTGTGCACTCTTTTTTTATCATCTTTTCCATTAAAAAAAAAAACATTTGATGAAATTATTCGCATATTTTGTTATACAAAATTAATAGTATTAATGACCACGTATTTACATTGTTTATACAATAAACATTTATCGTTAAGATTTATCGATATGATTATAACTGTTATATACTGAAGATGTCGTTATTTATGACGTAATAATCGAAATCTTCCTTCTTCATTCGAGGTTATATTCCGATCGTACCCATTCCTATTCCTCCTATTCCTTTCGCTTGACACTTTGCTCTGTCTTCCTCTCTCTCTCTCTCTCTCAATCTTTTCTCTCTCTCTCTCTCTCTCTCTCTTTCTCTCTGTATCCCACTTCCACGCACCCGTTCTTTCTTTCTCACTCTATCTCACTTGCATGCTACTACATGCTCTCTCTTTCTCTCTCTCTCACACACACACACACATTACATTCACATACATAACATACATACACACACATATTTATCCCATAGCACGAACGTCATTCGCGACAACAAAGCTGCTTCGAAATAAACTGCGACTTCAGTGTTACAGTGACCGTGAGAGTGTAAAGTGTTCGTGGTTGGAAAGAAACTAAAAGAGAACAGGTAAGGATTTATCATTTTAGTTATAACGATCATATAAGTAAATAAATATAGGTTTGCTTGTATTATAGATATCTCGATATGAAAAGTCTAAAGGCAATATAATTTCTAAAAGTATTCTCCTTTGATAACCATATTCGTTGCCGCAATATTGTGATACGAATCTTCTATAAGGGATTCCTTCGTGTCTACGTATTTCTCGAGGTCGTTCAGAAAGAAGCACCTCGTGATTCTTCAATGTCACGAACATTTTTCTGAAATGACGACGTGAGAAAAAATGAAATTAAAAAGCGTGGTCTGTGAAATAGTGCGAGGAAAAGAAGGAAGAAAAAAAAAAAACAAGTCATAGAAAAGATGGGATTACGAGCGAGAAATAAGATGTGAAATAAACTTTTCATAAAGAAAGTGAGGTTAGATTCGATCAACGTTGAAAGCACACGGGTACGAAATTTTAGAAAGTAGTTTTTGGAACGTCTACTTTACAAAATTATATACCAAAAGGCCAATCAGAAGTTTTCTAAGGCCAGTTTATCTATTCTTTTTGCAAACATGAGAAATTCTCATTCGCGACGACGCATAACGTATATTTTAGAGAAACATTCTATATTTTATACATTCGAATATTTTAAAAAGAAGTAAGGAGAAAAATTTTTCACTTTTTCTTCATTGAATATTTTTCCCTTGTCTTTTTTTTTTTTTTCTCTTCCCTCGGCATTAAAAATCTCGCCTCGTTAAAATTTTAACGATGATATAATATATAAATGCGTATGTAATTATTTTCAAAATAATTTACAATTTATGATGAAATTTCTTGATGTATAACTTTTCAAAGTTCCAATATTCACGAGTCATCTACATTTCATTAAAGTAATTCATAGGCGCCACGTTTTTTTTTTAATTAAAATAGAAACCAAGTTTCTTAGAAAAGAATCTTATATACGCATACATACATAAATACATATATACATATATATACATACACATGCACACGTTTGTATTACTTTTCTCATATGTTAGTAAAGATAAGAAAGAATGTTTACGTAAAGTTTATCTCGGATTTATCGTAAGAGAAAAAATTGAAGCTATATTTCATCAAAAACTATTGTATAGCTATAACTATCAAAAATATCAAAATTCATAGCAACGATTTCAAGCGTCATGTTGTTATAAATCGAATGTTGTTTCTTTTTTTTTTTTTTTTTTTTTTTTTTGAAACCTGGGAAAAAGTTCATGTATATATACCGATATAAATGAAATATATACGTATATAAATAAAATGTTTACTTGTGATTAAATAACAAATATTATTTGGTAATAATTCTTCGTAATAAAATATATCATAAAAATAATGACTTCTTTTTTTTTTCTTTGTTTTTTTTTTCCTTTTTTTTTTTTTTTTTTCTTTCTTTCAGAAAATGTTCAACGCAGGAAGTCTCAGTGTCTTATTAACAGGACTATTGGTCATTGTCGTCATACAGGATGTTTCGTCGTATTCAAGTATGTATTCATTAAAATCTTATATTTAACGCTTCTGTATATTTCTTCTTACTCGTTATCTCGATTGTGTTTTCCTTTCCTGCTGATATCACGAGTAACATAATAAAAAGGAAACCATTTTATCAAAGGTAAAAAGGTCAACGAGATTATGAAAGCGGAGCCAAAGGAAGCTCAACTTTCGTTCAGTTCAAGAATTGATAAAAGCTATATGAGAAGAAAAAAAAAAAAAGAAATAAATAGTCTCTGTTTTATAATTATAGCATGGAAAAAATAATAAATAAAATAACAAAGGTTTTTATCTCAACGACGTTGCCTCATTATTAAGCTCTAAATGGTCGGTATCTTAAAGTTTCAACTTGTATAAAATATGCATTGGTACAGCGTTTAACTATTGCATGAAAAAAAAAAAAAAAAATATATATATATATATATAAAAATGAAAGAACAAAGATTACTTTTTTAATAACGTTGACTCATTACAAAGCTCCAAATGGTCAGTATCTCGGAGGTTGAACATGTATAAAATATGCATTAGTATAACGTGTAACTATTGTATGTAAAAAAAGAAATATATATATATATATATATATATATATAAAGAAACAAAGATTGTTAACTTAATCACGTTGACTCATTACAAAGCTTCTAAAATTTCAAATGTCTAGTACCTTAATGATTCAACATGCATGGAATATGCATTAAAATAGGATGTAATCCCATTGCATCGGTACAATTTATTGGTTTCTTTTTGAATTAACGTGAATACTCGTAAGAGATAGAAAATCGAATAGAATCTAACCGCGACCTTTCCCATCTTTCTCTTGATAATTGAAAATCAATGGGGATTCTTAAGCAACGACGCAACCACGGTTGAAATAGAGTTACAATTATATCAATGGATAGGCGTGGCCAATTTAAAGCCCCCCACTCCCTCCCCTTCTAAAAATGCAGGAAGATGGTAGTTTTATCCGAACGAATTTACGTTACGGTAAATAGAAAGGAGTGAAACGACTAATTACATTTACATGATTACTTACAATTACGATCTTGAATCCCTTGACAATTTATCAAATTGTATTCCACCTTAAAGGTTCTATTGTATCGTCATTTGAAATATTTTCAACGTGTGTACAATAAGTGTTTACAATATTTATCAATTGAATTTATTTATTTCGTAAATTATATTTGAACTTTATTATAATCACGTTAATATTATGCAGTCACGATAATTATATCTTTTAAAAAAAAATCAATGGGGTTTCTATAATTTTAATAAAAAAATTTCTTTCCTACACGATCTTTTCTTTATATCGACTGAATAAATATTTATATATCATACATATATATATATATATATATATATCATTTCAGAATACGGAAGAAGCTGCAAGGATATTGGATGTAGGAGTGATGAAGTCTGCGTGATGGCCGAGGATCCTTGTACGGATTACTCAGATAAATGTGGTCGTTATCCAACTTGCAAGAAAATGAACGACAGAGGTAAGCTGAAAAGAAAACTTATTTAAAATACCATTTAACGTTTTATTATATTTAATTGATATTATTAGAAGCAATTGCATTTATAAATTAAATTAATTCGAATAGAAATAAAACCATTGAAAATCGTTTCGATTAAAAAGGGATTTAGTATAATAAAAACATACGTACACATGTCGCGTTAGTATTATTTTAATTTGTAAAACGAAATATAGAATACCTGACAATTTATTTTGTTTTTTTTTTCTTCGACACTTTAAAAAAAAAAAAAAAATCGATATATATATATATATAAATGCTTTTAATCTAATCGTAAGATTTACAATATCAAAATTAAAATATTAAAGATAGAAATTATTATTGAATCTATAGAATTTTATAAAATTAACGTGTACGATAATTTTTTGACGAAATATTGAATTTCTTTCTTTACGCGTTGCTTTCGAATATTTGGATAAATTTAAAGTCTGAAATGTAATATATACCTATCTACGTTAAAAAGACAGATCTACGAAGTTTGTAATTATAGCCGATAATGATATTATATCTTTCATGAGAATTAATGACACTTGTGCATGATATTACATATGCATGAGATCGTGCGCATGTTTTAACTTTGTTAATGCGATCCTTCTATCTCTTTCTCTCTCTCTCTCTCTCTCTCTCTCTCTCTCTCTCTCTCTCTCTCTCTCTCTCTCTTTCTCGCTTTCTCTCTTTATGGAGTATCATTAACCTGGCAACTCATCTCCGCCAAAGTATGACAAACTTCTTTCGACGTAATGCTTACACTACGACCGGATGAGTAACAATATATTCATCGATAGTTATCGATGAAAATATGGGGGATTATAAAAAATTAATACTTCTCCGAATGATATTAAATATTGATGTTACTTTAAAATGATGCCGCTTTATAATATTTTCCTACAGAGACCAGTTGTGCGAGTATCATTTGTAATGAAAATGATTACTGCAGAAATGAAAATGGCATGCCGAAATGCGTAAGAAAGGTAGCATCAAACGGTGGGTATTAACACGGCAAAACGATAAGTTCTTTTTATTTTATTAATAAACCATCGGAATCATTAATCGAAAATCATTAAAGCACATTAATATATGCCAATATAATATCTTGCACAATAATTTTAATCCTTTGCACTTTAAGATATTTTGAAGGCTGAGGTTTTTTTGGGAAAAATTGAAAAATTAAGACAAAACGATGAATGAATAAATGATTAAAAAAAAAATATGTTTAAAAGCTTTTAATGTTATTCGTTTATTGTCTTAATTTATTATAAAAATTATGAATAGATTATACGTTAAAGTGCGAAGGGTTCATTTTTAACGCTTGCTTTTTTTTCCTTTTTCTCTTTTTTTTTTTTTTTTTTTCAATTTCATTATCACTGCAATATTTTTATTACTAATTATTGCATGCTCAGTACGCGTTTGTAGTATTATAGACGTTGTAATTTTTTTGGAAGATAAAAAATAGATACGACCGATGTAGGTAGTTCACGTAAATAATTAACATTATCTTATTATTATTTCCATGCAAATTTTCAATTAATGTTAATTTTATAGATATCGCAATTTTAAAACTGAAATTCGTATCGAACCAAAATTATTATACTTTTGGTATGAAACGATTCTCGTTGCGAATAGCTTCACTTTTTTGTATAAATTTTTTATCAATCCATCAAGCCGTCCAGGCGGTAGGATGAATGGATACACACATATATATATATACATATATATATATATATATGTGTGTGTGTATACATATATTTAGATTTTTATATGAAACGTGAAGATTCAAAAGGATTTTCGGATATCTTTCTTAAAGTTCGTCTGTTACATATTTCGATATATCAAAAGCATGAGGAACTCCCTATACGGTCGTGCCTAAAAATCGTTTGAATTATTTAACAGAGCTCTGATATCCAAATAATAAAATAGAGCCGCTATTTATTCGGTCAATATTGTCAAAATTTTGGATCAGTATTTTAAATAAATGGTCAGTATTAATAATAAAGTATCAGTACGTAATATATGCATGATTAATGTTACATCGGTCAATCCATGACATAATAATTATTTATACTGATCAAAATATTCGTATAATACTGATCATTTATTTTACAAAATATTTATCATTGATTAATAAAAATACTGATTCAAATAAATAAAAATGATAAAATAGGGAATATGTAAAGGACAAATAAATCGGTGGTATTGCACTTTTCCTGAATTAGACCAAGTAGTTACAAATTATCATCCATGATCATAACTTGATTTTGTATTACGAAAAAAGAAAAAAAAAGTAAGATATTTCAGTAATATTTAAACCTAGCATGTGTATGAACTTTCCTTAATATATTCCATTTTAATTCATAAATACCCTTTCAGTTGATCCATTTAACCCTTCGAGCAGTACGAACGTACATTTACGTTTTGAATTATGCACCGATCTAGTACTGCTGTTAATTTACATCTAGTCCTTAATATTTTAACACATCTACTCGTTTATATACACTTGTTGTATATAGTTCAATAACACTATGAAAGCTCATTGCTCAAAGGATTAAAACATCATAACGTGGTTTGTTAATAATTAAGAGTAGTATAGTTTGCACCAAAACTCAAATAAGATTTTACTTAGTATTAGAGAGTTTTTCAAGTACCAGGAGTAAATTCAAAAAATGTTCTTTTTTTTTTTCTTTTTTCTTTTTTCTTTTTTCTTAACGTTACTACATAAAAATCAATTTTATTTCGAATAATTTGAGAATGTGAAAAGACGCATATTTTATATCACGTTTTGTTTTAAACACGATATATTATTAGATTGAAATTTACTACAGGTACTTAGAAAAATATCCTATATAGAAGCAAAAAAAAAAACGAACGAAAAAAAGAGTACTTTTCAGGATTCGAATCGGCTGGTGTCGATATTGTGAATGGTCAACACGTCAGCAGTAGCGATACTAACAAACATACGAATACCAACACGAATCCGTTTGCTAACGCGAATGCACCACCAGCGCCCGCTGATCCTATACCCGGGGGAAATGGTTATCAAGTAAACTCTGGTACCAATCTAGGTTATCCTTCTTATCCAAGCAATGTAGGCACTTCGAATAGCAACCATGGTTATCCACCATATCCGTCAACGAATCGAGGAAATCAACCGCAAACTGATAACCTTGGTTATCCTCCATATCCAACTATGAACAGAATGCCGCAACCTGGTCAAGGATATCCTGGTCAAGGTTATCCTCCATATCCAGGACAATCTGGATATCCGCAAACAGGCTATCCACAACAACAGTATCCTAATGGTCAACGATATCCAGTAGGACAATATTCTGGATATCAGAATTATCCGAATCAGAATCATCGTGGATATGCTTATAATTCAAATTCTCCATATCATAAAAATGGTAGCATCGGACAATCTGCATCTTTAACGACCGTTTGCTTGATTAGCTTAGCCTTGATATTTTTCAATCGGTCGTGATTATGAAATGATTTTGTTTTTTTTTTTTTCTTTTTTTTTCTTTTTTTCTCTTTCATCCCTAACTATTAAACGGTGCATTGCTATACTCGATTCAAAAATAAATTTATATAACGTTATAAATGTATTTTATAAAGCATATCTATGCAAAATAATTTCGCGTAAATTTTAAACGGATTCATTTCCTTAATGCTTTTAATAAAATAACAAATTCGATTAAGATAGAAATAGACGAAATAGTTTGCGAAGTTTCTATTTAAATGCAACATGTACCTGATGGCGTATAATTATTTTTATGTTAGAAACTTGCTATATAGTTTAATTTATATACCATGACAATTTCAATGTGCAGTCTTTACAAATGTGGTCGTAATGTCTACCGTCCAATTGCTTTATTAAATGATTGCTGGCAATGCACAGTGCCTTCGTATGTGACGCATATATCTATATGTATACATTCATAAGAAAACTATTTATATGTATATACATAGATGATCAATACTCCTATACATATAATGGCTGATAAATTGATATATATATATATGTATAATAAAATATCCTCTAATAGGAATTAAAATAATATTCTTATAGCGATTGTTAATATTTAATATTAATGAATCTATTTTTATTGATATTTATTGCGATTATTCTATACAAATCATGTGTATTTTAGATAATTCTTTAAAGATATGTATAAAAATCAAGTGTTAATATGACAAATTTTATCTGCTTTGCCTATAATTTCATCTTGTATATTGCAACATTTTTCAAAATTTTTTAATTATATATATATATTTTTTTTTCTCTATACTAATATTAATTTAATTTATGTAATTTATGATATGCATATAAATAAAGAAGAAATTTAGAACTGTCCAAATATCAATCTTAAATAAGATGTATTCATCTGGATCGGACATATCCTTGATTTGACCTAAACAAAACATTAACATCATATCCTTGCAAATGTAAAAAACATAAAACATATTTACTTTATATTACATCAACAGCATGCAGTTTTAACTAACTGTAACCAAACAATTTAACATGAAAACATCAATTGATTTAAAGGACCTTCTGGAAAGCATCTAATTATATATATATATATATATACTTTCTTTTTTACTTTTGACATGATATTTTAATATAGCAATAAATTTGTTGATTATCGATCTACGATTTGACAGTACCATATCCAATACCACCAACACCACCACCAAGAGCATATGGACCTGGCAGATCATCTGGACGTTCTGGATCCAGAAATACTATCGGTGATAATTCTATCTGGAATCGATTGTTTGGAGATGATCGTAATCGTGGATCTAATGGCCGTTCGAGTGGCAGATCTAATTCTCAACGCACAAGAGACGATTATTATAATACTCACGCTTCCACTGATAATCGTGGCAATAGAGTCTGGACTTTCTCTGGTTAAGATATAATTTCTCAACTAAAACAATTTCTTCTTTCTTAAATTCTTATATTGCTTTCTTCAGTTATAAAAGAGTATATTATTTTCTTTATAAATATTATTCTAATTTCTTTTTGCTTCTTTATTATGAACATGCAATATATATATACATATCTTATTTTTAATGTAATCATATTTACGCAATATATTATTCATAAATAGTAATAACAGAAATTATGAATATCTATGAAGTACCATCTGTAATGAAAAATAAAAACTTTTCATTTCTCTATATGCCATCTTTAAATATTATTATACACAATTTTTTCTGTTAACTTAAAACTTACGTTTTTTTTAAATGTAAAAAAATTTCATAAAAGGTATTGTCATAAATTTTATTTATATACAAATACTCTATTCAGAATGATTGACATTTATAATAATTTATTTGATTTACAACATTTTATACGTGCAATTCACATGAAGCTGTAAATTTATTATCATATATTAGAGTATAATATAAAGAGGAACTTTTAATATGTATGAAAAATATAGTCTATTAATCCTATCTTTTAAGAATTACATTTGATTTATTTGAAATTACGCATGTAAATTGTAAATCCTAAATGATATAATACAAACATGCTTTATAGCTTCTTTTTTACCTAAAAATTTCTAGAATTCATATATATAAGATATTATTATGCAGTTGTAGCATCAATACAGAATAAAAATACTAAATTCTATTATAAGCTCTTAAGTTCTGAATTTTTTAAATAATGGATGTTTATTAGCTGTTGAAGAACTTGGTGCTTTTTTATATTCATAATAAACAGCATCATCTGCTCCTGATAATGATGTCATATTTCCTGCTTTCATTGTAACTGATCGTACACCTTCCCCAGGAATTCTTTCCTCATCTGCATCCATATCACTGGCTGTAAGAACTTGTTGCAACAACTGACCTTGTTCTTCTCGTACGCTATACATTAAATCTGGCTCATCGTCCATACCTGCCAACTTAGTAATAACTTTATAAGCATAACCTTGATTAACAAGAAATCTTTGACGTTTTCTTGAATAGTTCATTTCCATAGTATCTTGTGATACTAATGTATAAAAGAAGGCATTATATTCTTCTGCAATTGCGCCTTTTTTAGCTCTCAATATACGTCCCAAACGTTGAGCTTCTTGACGTCGGGAACCACCATGTGAAGAAATTTGAATTAATACATTTGCTTCTGGTAAGTCAAAAGAAGTATCAGCTACTTTACTGACAAATATCGTATTTACTTTTGTATTAAATTTAAAATTTTGCAATATCTGTATACGTTCATTTTGACTAGTTGGTCCATAAATATAGGGTTTATTCATTTTAATAGCATAATGTTTTAATGCAAATACGTTGTCTGAGAAGACAATTGTTTTATCGCCACGTCTTTCATGATATCTAATCAAATATTGACAACTTCTAAACTTATTTGGATTCATTACATACAATAACAATTTTCTATTTATTTTACATCCTAGATATTCCCTATAAAATTCAGGTGTCATGGGACACCATACTTCAGCACACTGAACTCTGGCAATGAATCCTCGTTTTTGTAGTTCCAACCAGTTGGCTTCATATAATTTAGGGCCAATTAAAAAATTCAAATCTGCAATTTTATCATCCTCTCGCAATAATGTAGCTGTTAATCCTAATTTACAATGAGACTGTACAATTGTTAATACTCTTCGAAACATCTTAGCAGGAATTGTATGTACTTCATCCAAAACCATAATTCCCCATTCCTGTTCTTGTAGCCATCGCATAGTTTGTTCGGCCTCCCACGAACGTTTCTGCGTATGTGTTATCATAGAATATGTAGTAATTAAAATACCACAACCCATAGGCTTATCTTTTGCTTCGCTAGTAAATCGACAGATCATAGAATCATCAGCAGTAGACCACATTTTAAATTGCTGTTTCCATTGTTCTACGGATACTCCAGAATTACAAAGTACCAAAGCGCGCTTTCGTACTGTACAACAAGCTGTTACACCGACTAAACTTTTTCCTGCGCCACATGGTAATACTATTACACCTGATCTAGCACGTCCATTGCCAAACATTTTACGTAAACTTTTCTCTTGATAAGGCCTCAAAACTGCAGATGGTTTTAAATCAATATTTATATCAGGATTAACATTGTCATTGCGAAAATCATATTCTGCCAATAACGGATATTCCAATTCTATACATCTCTTTTGTATAACTTCAATTTTTTCTTGATTTACTTCAAAACTAACAGTTTTTAATTCTTGTTCTTCTTCTTCGTCTTCATCTTCTTTATCAATTTTTTCATAAAATGTAGTTATATCCTCTGGAATAGCAGCCGTTTCTGACGGCGTTTGATCAACTTTGGTTTCAGGAGCAGTTTGTTTAGCAGTAACTGCTTGAGCACTTGGCAATGGCTTTGCGCCAAATTTTATATTCTTTACTTTATTTTGAATATTTGTTGTCACTTCATCCTTTTCTAAATCATCTACATTTTTTCTTAATCTACATTGCTGTATAACAGGATCCTTCAAAAGTGTTTGTAATACTTCTGGGAATGGAGATTCCACAAAATATTTATTACGTTTTAATACAAGCTTTACTTTCCCATATGATAATGTACATAATTTTATAAATTCTATAATACCATTAGGTATACTCGTTTTACTCAATCTTTTCAAATATTCTATTATATCATGAGTTTGAAGACCCACACTAACAGCAGCATACAAAGAATATGCCGTTAATTTATATTCGTGAATATGTTCTGGTCGACAAACGGGCTCTGATATTGCTATCAAAAAGTCATGGGCGTGTTTATAAACAGGCGAAAATGATTCAAGAAAAATATGTCCATTTGGAGCTACCCATAATGGTCTAGATTCACAATCGGCTTTCAATGTCATTTGCGAACGATAATCTTTTGCACCAAATTCATCTTCTAATACAGTTTCATCTTGTTTTTCTATATCAGTTTTGGCAGCGTCTGGAATACCCTCTGTTTCTACAACATCAGTAGAATCATCATCCACGCATTCTTCATGATCTTCTTTCCTTTTTTTCCATTTGCCTCTGTCATTATCTTTTTTGAAACGTTTTGGTGGTGCCATTCTTTAAAAAATCCAAATTCCAACAGTCACATTAATAAGATCAAAAGCAAACAGAACTGACCTCACTAACTGATCTGCCATAAAATTAATCAGTGTTTAAAAAGGCTGTTTTACAGATAAACATTGAAGACACTAGCGCCCTCGAATTACTTCTACTGCCATCTTTCGTTGGAAAATTGCAATTACAGTAAAACAATTCTCAGCTGTATTTTCCAATTCCATTTAGACGTTGACACCCTTACAAAGGATGCAATGAATATCGTAGCGCTTAATGAATTTTTAAAATCTTAAAAAGAAAGACAAGTGTCATTGATCAATTGATAAATGAAAATGAAGCGTTCAAAAAGTGAAATAATAAATGCTACGGTCGAATCGTATTTAAAACGACGTCATTATCAAGTAAAATTTTTGGTTAAATAGATCCCTTCGAAATTACTATCACTTATAAATATTGTAACATAACCCTAATTATTTGTTTATTTACATAGCAAGCTGGTGAATTTCTTTGCAAATCCGATCAGTCAATTTGCCAAACTGGCGATGAAATGACTCTTAGTGCAACAGTTAAGTGGGGTATATCCAGGGATAATTCAATTGTCTTTAGTGCTATTACAATTGATACAGCTGCTGCAGATCAAGCATATGAAAGGTTTCCCTTTTTTTTTTTTTTTTTACTTCTTTTTCGTTATTTGTTTAATAATTATGTAAAAGCATTGTTACAAAGTTGAATGATCTGTTTATATAATTTTCAAATATAACGTTAGTTTAAAGCATTTGCAAAATAATTCAAATTACTTAGAGAGCAAATATATAATTAGTATTTTCTATCTCTTTATATTTACATGAGTTAGATTAGACATAAATTAGTTTTTTTTTTTTTTTTTTTTTTTTTTTTTTTTTTTTTTTTTTTTTTTAACCAAACACTTCTGAGTGTATATATATATATATATATATATATGTATATATATATATATATATATATATATATATATATATGTATGTATATATTTTTTCAGACTAAAGATGTGGGTAAATGTTATACTTAATGATAAATTGAAAACAGAGCTGAAAGGTCTTTTGTATCCAGTATTTTGCCATCTTTATTTAGAGATGTTACATGCTGGAAATAAACAAGCTGCAGTACAGTTTTTAAAATCTCATCAAGGTGAATTTATTAGTGAAACGGAAAAGAGTTTTTTAGAAGAACTTTCCAGTGTCTTTTCTATACAAGATATTGAATTAAGACCATTAGTAAATGCATTTAGAACTAGAAAATATAAAGTGGATATGTCAGATGTAGCTCATATATGCCTTCAACAATTTCTTAAAAAACATGGACATATAACATTAATGCAGGTAATGTAACCTTTTTGAATTAATACATTAAAATTAAAATTATAATCATATTTGTATTATTAAACTTTTATAATAAATATTTAAATATTAAAAGATATGCTCCTAAGATATTAATCTTCTTAAAGTAATACAATATAGCATATAAATCTAATAATATTTAATTATTTTCTGCAGATAATAAATACACATGTCACTATAATTAAAAAGGTAGATTCTATTCCAATGGATACTGATTCAAATGAAAGTAGAGGACAGCGTTCTGAGATTGGAATTAATGGACATGTCGAGCAACCATGTGGAACTGGAGTTGATCGTGAAATGCGAGAACTGCAAGAAGCTATACGACTGATACAAAATAATGCTTGGCAGCCATTACGCATGTTTACCGTAAACAATGCTATTGAAAAGTAAGTTTATACGATATATCTAATATATAGCAATCACCAAGCACAATGTATTAATTTTTCTTTATTAAATCATAAAAAATATGAACAGTACATTAGTTTATGGTCAAATATTATAGTTAATAAATATTACAGATATTAAATATCACTATTTTTTTTTTTTTTTTTAAATATATATTTTCTAATTTTCAGTGCAAGCTGCGGTATGGTGGCATCCAATTTAGATAAAGTTGCCGTAGGATTTAGCACTGCTGAAATAAGATTATGGGGTACAAGTGAGACAGTACTAGTTAAACCAGATTTTAGAGAACCATCTATTTCACTTGCTCGTAGCGTTCCACCTTGGAACAAATTCAGTGAAAACAATCTCTTTAGAGACGAAGCAGGAGCAATAGTATTAAGGGGACATACTGATGTAATACATGACATGCGATTTATTCCAAATGCAGATCTTCTTTTAACAGTATCTAGCGATAAAAATATGCGAGTATGGAGATTGCACGATTATACTTGTGCTGCTATATATAAGTATGTATAGCTCCCTTAATTACTGTATTTGTGTTCTGTCTATAATATAATAACGAATTTGTGCACTTTGGACGATATGACCTGCTTTATTAATAATTTATTCATAATTTATTAATAATCCTTAAAAAAGAAAATACTTTCAGATTCATCTTATATATTTGAACTCAACGTTGCAAGGTTGTAACGTATGATTATAAAATTGTCCTTGCAAATGATTAAAAAATGATGAGAAAAAATCAATAAGTAAGTAGCATAGCATAATTTAAACAATATTATTATGAAATTGATTCATGATCAATTTATTTACATATTTACATTTTGACTATTTTCGCATGTAATTATCACTGAGTACCTTATTGCTAGTGCACAGAATTATCATAACGTATAATTATAAAAACAAGTTGAAAACACGCTTCTTTATTATTGAAAATGTTAAAATACACATTTTTCTTTGTATTAAAAATGAGCTTCATTATTTATTATACAATTGAAAATAGCAAATATTAAACAGGTCATGAAATTCAAATGCTCAAATTCGGCAATAATTTATATATTGTACATTATGTTTGATATAACTTATTCAAAAATATATTTATTAGGAATAAATAAAATTTCTTTTTTCTAGTGGACACAACTATCCTATATGGTGCATGGATACTAGTATATTTAATTTGTATATAGCAACTGGATCTCATGATAGAACAGCAAAATTGTGGTCTTTAGATAGAAAATTCCCATTAAGAATATTTGCAGGACATTTTTTAGACGTAAATGTGTGTACAAATTTTGTCAATATTATTATTATTATTATTATTATTATTATTATTATTATTATTATTATTATTATTATTATCATATATCACCAAAGAAAGAATATTTCTTGTAAAATAATAATAATATCATTTCCAGAGCATAAAGTTTCATCCAAATGCTCGGTATTTAGCAACAGGATCAGCGGACAAAACAGTCAGATTGTGGGATAAAGATGATGCAAATTTATTAAGAGTATACGTTGGTGCTCAATCGACTATTTATAGTTTAGCTTTTAGTCCAGATGGAAAATATTTAGCTGCTGCCGGTAAAAATATTTATAACAAAAAGGCATTATAATTATATTTTATGCCTATATATTATTTTTAAATTTCTATTTTATTTATTTTATGTAGGAGATGATAAGTCTATTGCAATTTGGGATTTAGCAACTAATTCATTATTGACTGAACTTAAAGGTCATCAAGATACAGTCATGAATGTAGATTGGAGTTTAGATGGACAGTATATTGCTAGCGCCAGTGCCGATGGCATAGTTCGTTTATGGTCCACGCAAGATAATATTTTAGTTTCTAATAAGTAAGTGGAATCACAATATAACTGTTATACATTAAAGATATAAATATTGATAAATTCATTCTTTCGCAGTGGATCAAAGACGTCATCCAATAAAACAGAAAATTTTCATACATATTCAACATATTGCTCAAGCATACTTTCCCTTCGATATTATGAAAAGAACAATTCATTAATTTGTATTGGAACTACATAAAAAATATAATATTTTAATAATAACTAAATAAAATGACAATATATGTTTCGATTATGTTAAATGATATAATTTGCTTTTTTAATACATATATGGAAGATTATCTTTGGCTTCGTAATATGTCAATAATTACAGAAATGTAAAGGTGGTAAGTAACGAAAGTCGAACTAAATTTCATGTCTGTGAAAAAAAAATATCATGAAAAATATGATTCTCATTAAGTCCTTATAATAATTATATTCAATAGGAGTTACTTTTAATAACTTTTATAATTATTATATAATATTAAGCGAATATACATATTATTTATCTATGTAATCCTATAGGAAAAAATGATCAGATCTATTTTTTCTTTTCTTAAATTTCTTCATTCTTATTATATATGTTGTGTGATGTGTTGTTTGTATAGTATATATAGACTAATTAGATTAAGTTTATATATTAGTTGGACCGGAAAGTAATGTCGCTTTCTTAAATTAAATTCAAACGAATAAATTTTTAACAAGTTTTTATTTTTAATCAATAATGTAATCACCTTCGTTATCAACAACCTTTTGCCATCTAATGTGCAAATTTTCAATGCCAGACCGATAAAAATCAATTGGTTTTTGAGTAAAATAACTCGAGATGGCATTTTCGACATCACCCAAATTTTCAAATTTTTTGCCACTAAGAAAATGTTGTAGCGATCGGAATAAATGGAAATGCGAGGGTGCGATATCGGGGGAGTATAGTGGGTGAGGCAGTACCTCCCACCCCAATTCATTAATTTTTTCCAAGGTTCGTCTTGTACAGTGCGTGTCTTGCAGAATAACGCCTTTTTTGTTGACAATTGCCGGATACTTTTCGATTAAAGATTGATTCACTCGATCCAATTGTTCACAATAAAGATCTGCATTAACAGTTTGTCCAGGTTTCAGCATTTCAAAATGAACAATTCCGCATATACTCCACCAAACACACAGAAGCGCCTTTTTGGGATGTAAAGCCGGCTTCGCAGTACTTCTTGGTGATTCATTTGAAAAGAGCCGCTGCCTTTTGCGTTTTGAATTATCATATAGGACCCATTTTTCGTCTCCAGTGATCAAGCGATCAAAAAACGGTTCTGTATGGTGCCGTTGAAGCAATACTTTGCATGTGATGGATCGATTGGCTTTGTTCTCTTCGGGCAGATTATGGGGGACCCAAACACCTGCTCTGCTTATTTTTCCAATCTGCTGCAAATGTTCTTGGATGGTCGACCAAGGTTGATTAAGGGTGTTTGAGAGTTCCTCGATTGTCTGACATGGATTTGCTTCCACTTCTGCCCTTAGCATGTCGTTGTCTAATGTTATTGGTCTTCCTGATCGATAGGAATTAAAGAGATCAAAATTACCGGATCTGAACTTAGAGAACCATCTTTGACATTTACGAACGTCTAATGCACTTGGATAAACATCGCAAATGTTTTTGGTCGCAACTATTGCGTTACTACCCTTGCGAAACTCAAAAAGCATACAATGTCGGATGTGCTCTTCTGGTATTGGGCTGGTCATTTCACCCCAAATTGCAAAAAAAAGTCTAATATTTAATTATTTAGAAGTGAACAAGTCACAATAACCTTAAAATGTCTTTGACACGACTTCAAAGTACACAATGAGCTGACAAATGACAATCAAATGCGCAGAAACGACATTACTTTTCGGTCCCCCTAATATGATACCACGTGACAAATACGTCATCTTTATTCGTTCCCTTATTGGCTAATCATAAAACCACGCATGCGTGTATGTAGCATATATATATATGTATATTCATACTTTGGTTAAAAGAGCGCTAGCAATGTGTAAACATTCATTTACCCTACCTGTGGATTGGCGACACTGGTATTCACACGCGTGCGCGCTGTCAGCATGATCAACATGACTGTTGAAATATGTTTATGGCGAGTATTAAATGAGTGGACGTGTAATTATATATAATTTGCAGTAAATTGTTATATTTTGTTAACATATAAAGGTATATAAATATATCCTTAATAATATATCGTTTATTTGGTCATTTTCTCAAGTGACAGAATTGTACGGGGAAAAAGAAAACAAAAAAGAAAGAAAAAGAAAAAACAACAAAAATTATATTCTATTTTAACCTTGCTTGTAAAAAAAAAGTTAGTACGAGAAAAAAATTCGAAAATTCCTTTCTGTAAATTAATGATATGATTCTAACTTATAATTATTGGCTAATATTGCCATAAAAGTGAGTAAAATTGATAATTGTTTAATTAAGTTTTTTAATGGCATTAAATAAAAACTTCACCATCTAGTCTTCTCTTGTATAATATAATTTAACGCGATTATAGTTCATATACATATACATATATACATATATATATATATATATACATATATATATATATATATATATATATATATATAACTTAATTAACAATTGTAGAAAATTTCTTTGCAACTATAGTTTTTAATAATTCGTTGTTATCAAGTGTTATTAAAACAAATTACAGAAATTTTACAACAAGGGATGTTGGTCTAATAAGCAGAAGTCAAAATGTATAGCTTTGAAGGAGATTATAGACGTAAACCGCAACAAAATTTATCTGGTGCTAGTAAAAGAGATGAGAAAGCAATTTTCCTACAGCATGCACAATTGGAACGTTTAAAGCGACAACAACAACGTATAAGGCATGATGCTGCTGTAAAAATACAAGCTCATATTCGTAGCTTTGTAATTAGGAAGATTAATCGCATGCACATGAGATCTGAATTTGATAAAGTACAGCAAGCAGTTGGACAAAGAGGTCTAAATTTGGAAGAATTAGTATCTCAAAGTCGGAAATTATTATTTTTTTACAATCGCACATTGGATGCAAATAGGCTTATTTTGATATTACAACAATATCTCAAAAATCAACAGGAAATTAAATTAAGATGTTTACACTCTGTTGAATGGTTATGGAGGTTACGGTAAGTTTATTATTATACATAAAATAAAAGATTTTTGTATATTTTTGATATGAACAAACAAACAAACAAACAAATAAATTGTTAATAAAATATGCCATACTTTTATTTCTATTACTTGTACATTTACATTTTAATTATAGTAAAAAAAAAAAAAAAAAAAAAAAAAAAAAAAAAAAAAAAAAAAGAAAAAAAATTAAATTATTTGTAAAATATATATTTTTAATTATTATAGATGGATTCTTCGTATCTGTATGCAATATAATTCAGAAATATCAATTGGTGGAGCATATTCATTGGCTATCCCTTTAAGAGCAATGGAAGTATTTACGGATGAAGATGTTACAGAGAAAATGTTTCATAAAAATAATAATTTATATTTTGAGAATATATTTATTTATCTAATAAAACATAGATATTTTGAACAATTACGAACTTTAATAGATGAAAAAGTTCCACCTATGTTACAATCATCTTCTAATGCTCCAACACCAATATCCAAATGCTTGCTAAATATGCTACTGAGACCTTTACAGTTAGTTTCTTTTTTGGAACAAAGAAATGGACATTATATATTAATTTTACAAGAATTTTGTAAAAACATATTATCACAAAAATTATCAAGTGCTATAAAAATGTTTATTATACCTGCTCTAGCAGAATTTTCAGAATTTCCATATATACAATTGATTAATTGTATTAATCAATCAGGAATAGAACCAACATTAAGTTTATTATATTCGATTTTGTCTTTAGAATCCAAGCAAGTCAGTAAGTATTCAAATTATTTTATAATAATAATTGTTAAATTTAATAAAAATATATTAATTATGCATTTTTTTATTAATATAGCGTTATCCAAGTTCAAAACCACTCCGATCAGTTATCTTCAGATTCTTGCTTCGATGAGTTCTGCCATTATACCTGCTGAAATAATCACCGATGAACATATAGAAGATATGGAAGATTCGGATAGTGAATATAACACTAATATGCTTGATCTTGAAGAAGGCGATACGTTACAAGAGTGTATCGACATGCTTAATGAACAGCAGCATGTGTATCGAATACTTCAAATACTTGATCAAGGTCAGGATCTTATTATACTACAATCATTGTGTGAACTATGCCATAACTTATTAATTCATAATAAGCTAGCTACACACAAGTACAAGCTATTATACATGCTTGCCTTTAAACCTGAATTTTTAAAATATTTATGGACAGCATTGTTGTCAGTGTATCAAACATCTGTATTCGGAGGAGCTGCTCCATTACTGCAAGTTATTTCACGTGGTATACCTCTTTCTGCAGAGGATTCAAAAAAAATAGTTCCATTGCTAGATGTGTTTTGCTCATTGTTTTCTTTACTTATTGCAACATTACATGATTCAGAATTTTTTATTCAAGAATCAGATCAAATATCAAATGATAATATTCAACAGGCTATGCCATTCACTACGACAGAATTAGTGACATTATCTATTCACTTGAAAGAAGTATGTTTGGGTTTGGTTGAACTTGCTTTTCCCGATACAAGACCAACTATTGGAGAAGATTATAAAAATGCTTTGGGTTCATCATGTACAATACGAACACCTTTAATAACACACATAAGGACGCATTTGTTTAAAGTTACCGTTGGTCTATTACGTCAATTACATACGAGAAATTTAAGAAGACCATTTTGTCCACCAGATCATTGGATTACATCAAACATTGTTATTCCTGTAGATAAGCCACAAGACTTTACATTTCGTAGACGTAGACTTAGAGGCTATGTACCGTTTCAAGGACTGAGAGGTTTAACGCGTGAAGACCTGAAAGAAGGTCCACCTTTGTCAGCAAAAGAAGTTCGAACTTTAACATTACTTCGTGAGATGCCTTTTGTTATACCGTTCAATGATCGTGTTGTAGTATTTCAGTCATTAATTTATCATGATAAAAAAGAGCAACAAGGTGAGTTTACTCACTTTGCCCAAAAACCATCAATCCAAATAACTGTAAGAAGAAATTATTTGTATGAAGATGCATTTGAAAAATTATCACCAGAAAATGAGCCAGAATTAAGATTAAAAATGCGCGTTCAATTCGTCAATACAGCTGGATTAGAAGAATCTGGTGTCGATGGTGGAGGATTGTTTAGAGAATTCTTATCAGAATTATTGAAAACAAGTTTTGATCCTAATAGAGGATTTTTTAAACATACAAAAGACAATATGCTGTATCCAAATCCAACAGTACATTTGTTAATGGATGATTTCCCAAAACATTACTATTTTATTGGTAGAATTCTTGGAAAAGCTTTATATGAAAATTTATTAGTAGAGCTCCCATTTGCAGAATTTTTCTTATCAAAAATCGTTGGACTACAATCTGACGTTGATGCTCATCACTTAGCTTCTTTGGATCCAATCATGTATACAAATCTTTTATCCTTAAAAAGTTATAAGGGAGATGTTACTGATCTTGAATTGGATTTTACCGTACTATCCGATGAATTGGGAGAGAAAAGAATAGACGAATTAAAGCCAAGCGGTGCTAATATTCCTGTTACTAATCATAATCGTATCGAATACATACATCTAATGGCAGATTATAAATTGAACAAACAAATTAGAGCACAATGCTATGCATTTAAGCAAGGTATTGGCAGTGTAGTTCCCTTAGAATGGTTACAAATGTTTAATAACAAAGAACTTCAAGTATTAATATCAGGAGCGCAAATTCCTGTAGATGTAAATGATTTAAAATTACATACAAATTATACCGGTGGATATACACCTGATCATCCAACTATCACTGCCTTTTGGAAAGTTGTAAATGAATTTAATGATCAACAAAAAAGTAAGCTGTTGAAATTTGTTACAAGCTGTAGCAGGCCACCACTTTTAGGATTTAAGGTATTACATTATTATTTATAATTATTAATAAAATATAATTATTACGATTCACTTTTTATTTTATTATAAATATAGATATATAGATTATATTATCTATATTTTTTTTTTTTTTTTTTTTTTTTTTTTTTTTTTTTTTTTGATTTTAGGAACTTGATCCACCCTTCTGTATCCAACATGCTGGCAGTGTAGACCGCTTGCCAACTTCTAGTACCTGCATGAATCTTCTAAAACTTCCTGACTTTCCTAATGAAAAAACATTACGTGAAAAGCTTCTATATGCAATAGAAGCTGGTGCAGGATTTGAACTCAGCTAAAGCTGTATTTTGAAAGTAATTTTACAAGTTGCAACAAAAATATTGATGTGTATGCACAATATAGTATAGCTATTATGTGTAATCTATAAATAATTGGAATCATATTGATGTATTTTGTTAATGGGTGCAGTTTAAAAGTCTGCTCAAAAATTTGTTTACTGGATGCTTCATATGTATCATACATATATTGTTTTAGAAATAGATAATGGATCCTGAGATGTAAGTATTAATACAAAGTCAACAAACTTACATTAATAATAAGTAGGAAGAGGTATAAAAATTAATTAAGGAAGGCACTAAATATGTAACACTGTTAGGAGGGGCCAACTATCTAGTTAGTGTTTGTTGTCTAATAATTTGTCTAACTATGATGAAAATTGCTACTGATATCAATTGACAAGTAATACTATTTATATTAACATGACGGATCTATTGCAGTAATGTATATGTATGCTACATAAAACATTATACAATAATTACAAAATACAGATTTCTATTTCCGTCAATATACTCAAGAAATGATTGAAATTGTGTGGTCTAAAGTGGTACTTGTCATATAAACGATCTACCTATACGTTTTGCTAGAAAATACCTCTGATCTAAGCGACATTGCGGAATTCACTTAGAGTGAATTACTTTAACATAATACTTCGAGTAACTATTTCATGTAAACATTGCGCCAATAGCATGTATATCGGAGAATAATGAATTTACAAGAAGATTTATTTACTTATTTTTTTTCTGTTTTTTCTTTTTTTTTCTTTTTTTTTTCTTTTTTGTATCTTCAATGTATCAAACAATTTTTGCATTAACGAATAAAAGAAATGAAAAGTTACTCAAAGTAATTTAAATAAGTCTTCGCTCTCTGTGCGTACGTATTTGTCAATTTTTCTGCCCATGGCCTACAATTGTAAATTGTGTATATTTTCATGTTTTATATTTACGATGAATGTTTATAAACCATTTATTCAGTGTAAATAAAATAACTTAAAACTTTGTTTCTGTCGTGCACTTTATAAATAAATATCATCATTATAATTCAATGAATTATCGATTGTTAAGGCACAGAAAAAAGACAATAATATTAAAATAATCATAAATATTATTCTATATCATATTTATATATAACAGTAATACGTATAATTATACGTTAAAGAATATTTACATTGTTTAATGCTGTTATATCAAACATAACAGGTTACATCCTATTGTTAATGTGATCGGGCGATTTCTGAAAAAAATTCTAAGATATCCTGAGTCGTAAATTCAAGTGTCACCATGCTGTCTGGATAACAACGTTGCACTGATTCTTCAATGTATATGTATTGGGCGATGAATTCACCTTGCATTTCACGCCAAACGACCTGTGTAATAAAGATATTAATTTCATCAATATAAAATTTACAATAATATAATATAATATATAAAAGATTTCTAATTGAAAATAATACCTGTAATAAATTTTCTTCTTCGCAAAGATGTTTCTCAACCTTACGGTACAAATTTTCTAAGCCTTTTTTTACTTCTCGGGCAGGATATTCCTTTATAACTCGTCGAAGTTCTTGTTTACTAAAAGCCATTTGATAACAGATTTCTGATTCTTTTACACCAGCTCCAACTTTTGCTTGTACGCCCTCAAAAAAGAGCTACAAATTTTATCATTATTGAATTGTGTCTTTTTAAAACTCAATTACATCATATGTCACATGTAGCATACATACATATACATATATATATATATATATATATACACATGCAATATGTCAAGTTTAGATGTATACAATACATTTAATTATTTCTTAGACTATCAAAGATACGATAAAATTTGATTCATAGGAGTAAGTACAATGATGTATTTGATTTTCTTTTTTTTTTTTACGTTTCTTGTAACATTTAGTAAATAAATCATGAAAAGTGTACGTATATCTTGTTATGTATTATAGGATAGAGTTAATATAACTGTACTGTCTACCATTTAAAAAAGATGAAGATAACGTAAAAATTTTGACGAATATAATGACTTTATAAAAAGAAAAAGATCCAATTACATCACCGTGCTTATCCTTTTAGGATAAACAACTTTTATTTAATAAAAAATTTGTTCGTATCTTTGTTAGACTAATAAATAATTACATGTACACATTTAAGTCGGACATATATTAATACATATAGCGTAATTTTTATAAAATAAACACACATATACATAAAACTAACATTAAGTTTTTCAAGAGGTCTACCAAAATATTGTATCACATATGCACGAAGTGCTTCCTGATATCTTTGTTTCGCTTCCTTGCGTTCTTGATCTAATACTGAGATTTTTACTTGTGATAAAAGATCATACATATGATGGAAGTTTTCTGGAATAAAGAATAATTTGGATTCCTGATGTAAAAAAGAAAAGAAAAGAGAAATAAAAAAAAAAAAAAAAAAAAGAATAAATAAATAAAAGTAAGTTTAAAAAACTTACAAAATATAGACATTAATTTCTTACCCATTTTTATGACCTCAGGTGGTGTTTTATGATGTTCTTTACTATGAATAACAATAGCTTCAAATATTGTGCTAACTAATTTGGTATACCATTTTTCTAAATCAACCTTTCTATCAGAATGTTTGAAAATTTTTTCAGCTGTTTTTGCAAAAAGTCCAAAATTTGCAACGTATGGCAATATACCGCATTTATGTCGTCGATTAACTTTAGTATCTGTTAAAATTGATAGTTGCTGTGCTTGCATAAATTTATCAAAAGCCCTTTTTACTTGAATTAAGGCAGATGCAAAAGTCATTGATAAGAATGATCCAGTATCTTGAGCCGACATAACGTGCTGTGACAAACGAACTAAGACATACATACACCAACTGAAAATAATGTCTAAATGTTATATGTTTAATACATAAAAATGGCATTCTATATTGTAATATAAAATTTATAAAATAATTTGTAATATTGTTCTTATAAATTTTAATTTTAATTTTATATAAAAATACTCACAAACTATCAACTTTGTCTAAAAAGGCAATAAAGTTATTTAATTCTGTTTCCAGAGATGGAAATATAGCTGACATTGTACCACGCACTTCTTCATTTACTTGCCGTTCTAATTTTTTACTTGCTGTTGAAGTTACTGAGCCAGGACTTGCAGCACCATTATTTACACATTCTGTTTCTTCCATTTCATTGCTCTAATGAAATGATTTAAGATATGTATATTAAAATTTAATTGATAATGTAAAATAATATTATAATCATACATAATATGTCTTACATTTGAAGGTGTAAGAACCGAATCTAATTGAAGAAATGAAATACAAAAAGCCTGTTCTGCAAGGCATACCGGTTGCATCTGAGATAATACACAATCTAATACAGAATCTAAGAAACGGCCTTCGCTTATAGGCGGCCAAATTTCTGCACTAAGAAGACACATGGGTGCTGGATTAATTAAGTCTTCAGCTTTTTGTCCACTAGATTTCGAAGCATGAACTAAAAGGGTAATATTAATAACAATTCCATTATATAATAAATAATAAATCAAAGATGTTAAAGCTGCAGTTTTTTTTTTTTTTTTTATACCTTGTAGTCGTTTGCTGATGAGTTTATTTTTTGCTATTTCAAAAAAATGTTTTAAATCTCTCTTGTACAATTTACTCATTGTATCTCTATATACTTTAGCAAGCTGCAAGAAAGCTTTATTATCTAAAGCTCTCAATAATTGCATTAATTCAGTATATGGTTCTAATTCATGATGAACAGCTTCATGTGTTGGAAGAATTAACTCTGAAGAAGTTATATTTTCTCCGGTATCATTACCCTATAAAAACAAAAAAAAAAAAAAAAAAAAAATATATATATATATATATATATATAGGAACAGTTTACATATGTTATAAAATATAAATATTATCAATACAATAGGAAAATAAAGAATGTTTTCATGAAAATTCAAAGAAAGTGGTACGTACCAAATGTATAAAAAGATTGTTCAAATGTCTGGCAACGATAACAGAAAATTTTGTTTTAAGTTTCTCTAGACGCTTTTTCTGTTCTGTTACTGCACTTAATTTATCAAGACCAAGTGGTAAAGGGGCTGTCATTGCTTTCAAGAGTGCTGCCCCTGCAAGACTAAGTTCTTCCCGTCCACCTGGAAGCTCGGCTTCATTTAAAATACGATGATAATTCGCAGGTATATCAAGCTGTGACTATAATAATAAATAAGAAAAAATATTTCAAAAAAAGAAAAAAACAAAACAAAACAAAACAAAGCTACAATTAAGGATTTATACTCATATAATTATATTTTCACTTATATACATACAATTGCTGCACTTAATTGTTCTAATAAGAAACTAGCATTATTGTTAGCTGTATGTATCGCTTGATTCTTTTGTCCAACCCGTGCCATAACTTCTCTGATTCTACCAAGTGCCTCATCATAAGCAGCAAGACGAGCTTCAACTATAGAAGCTTCTTCTACAGCAGCTTCAATACTTTTCATTAATTGTGCCACTTGAGGCTCAGAACCTAAGACTAACCGTACATTTTCCTATAAACATATATATATATATACATCATGGCTTGTATAATAATGATAAAGCATTAAAGAGTAATAATATTGTTAGATTATTAATGATAGAATTTATGTAAATATGAAATTCATCAAAAGATTCATTGTTCTAATTATAATCAATAAAATACTAATGACATATTACCCCATCAAGAATGGATAGATCTTTGGAAAGTGTTTCCATAAAGAGTTCAGCATTTGAAACGGCATAATCACAGCCTTCTATTAATTGTTTCAAATCACAAGCTTCTTTTTCTGTAATAGGCTGATAATCCGATGAACTGGGTGGTATTAAAAGTTCTGGAATATAATCCATCACGTCTTACGAATTTATTGTTTCTCACTGAACATCATCAAACTAAATATGCATATGGCATATACAATGCGCGCGCAATAACGTAATAAATTCGTAAAACTATATATCTTTTATATAAAAGAAATGTGTAATAAGAATTATAACTATTAGATGTTAGTATTGCAAAATTGTTTACTTCCTCGTTTTACGTATATTTTGTTACTATATTTTATTTTGGGTGAATTCTCATGTGTCACGATACGTCATGATTTTTGGCGCGAATTTTCAAGATAACATATTGAATATAATTTAGATACATTTAATATTGATTAGATAGGACGACTAATATCAAGTGGTTAACAATATAAGCTAGTAAATCACTTGTTTAACATTAAAAAATTTAATTTTAATTCAATGCATGATCATTAAACAAAAATATTCAAATTTAAGTCAACTGCATGTAAGAGTTACAAACAAAAAATTAGTAAATCAATGATTTCGATAGTTAAACTATTTCTCATATTCTATAATAATAGATTAATAATAATGCATTTCCATAAACAAGAAAAAAATGGTTACGTTAGAAAAATAAAATCATTTTAATTTACAATTCCAATACTTTAATATTATTATTTCAAGATAGTTGGCCTTGTGTAATATACACATAGTCTAATATAAACATAAAAGCGCTTTTTCTAATCCTAAACGAACATTGCGTTAGTTCTTCTTTGAATTTCGACGAGTGAGCACCGAAGCTCTTTCTTTCTAAACGCGAAAACTTATAAATTAATAATTTCGATAATTTTATGATTGTTTAAACAATATTTAATGCACACGGAGTGCAACGAACTAATATTTACACAATAATACATTTGTTTAAAAGTACGAAGATCCTAACGCGCTAGAAACAAAAATTTTAATTTAAAATTCTAGTATTTAAAAATTTTCATCTCGGCATAATCGGCCTTGTGTAATATAAAAATAAACGCGCTTTTTCTAATCTTAAACGATCACCGCGTTAGTTCTTTTTTGGATTTCCACGAGTGAGCATCGAAGCTCTCTCATCCTAAACGCGTAAACTAATAAATTAATACTTTCGATAATATATAATTATTTAAACATTCATTATGGTACACGGAGTACAACAAATTAATATTTAAACAATAGTGCATTCGTTTAAACAATACGAAGATCCTAACACGCTAGAAACAAATATTTTAATTTACAATTCCAGTACTTTAAAATTTTTATTTCGAGATAATCGGCCATGTGTAATATAAACATAAAAAGACCTTTTATTAACTTTGACGATCTGCGAGTTAGTTTTCTTTTGCACTTCAACCAGTGTACATTGGTTCTCTCTAGTTCTGATCGCAACAACTTATAAATTAATAATTTCGGTAATTTCTAAATTAATTAAACAATCTTTAACATACACGGAGTATAATGAAGCAATATTTAAACAATAGTAGATTCGTTTAGACATTAAAAAGACAGGAACGCGTGAGAAACTAAAAATAATTTTAAAATAATATTCCAACACTTAAAATTTTGATCTTAGGCTTATTGGCCTTGCGTAACATAAATATAATCGGTCATTCGATTAACTTTGACGATTCGCGAGTTAGTATACTTTTGCACTCCGATCACTGCACATCAATACTCTTTATTTCTAATCGGGAAAACTTATAAATCAATAATTTCGGTAATTTTATATTATTTAAACAATATTTAACGTACAGGGAGTATAACGAAGCAATATTTAAACAATAGTAGATTCTTTTAAACATTAAAAAGACGGGAACGCGTGAAAAAATAAAATAATTTTGAAATAAAATTCCTATACTTAAAAATTTAATCTTGAGCTTGTTGGCCTTGCGTAACATAAACATAAACGAACCTTCGATTAACTTTGACGATTCGCAAATTAGTTTTCATTTGCACTCCGACGAGTGCACATCAATACTCTCTATTTCTAATCGGGAAAACTTATAAATCAATAATTTCGGTAATTTTATATTATTTAAACAATATTTAACGTACACGGAGTATAATGAAGCAATATTTAAACAATAGTAGATTCGTTTAGACATTAAAAAGGCAGGAACGCGTGAGAAACTAAAAATAATTTTAAAATAAAATTCCAACACTTAAAAATTTGTTCTCGCGGTTGTTGGCCTTGTGTAATATAAACATAATCGGTCCTTCGATTAACTTTGACGATTCGCGAGTTAGTATACTTTTGCACTCCGATCACTGCACATCAATACTCTTTATTTCTAATCGGGAAAACTTATAAATCAATAATTTTGGTAATTATTCAATTAATTAAACAATTATTAAGGTACACATAGTACAATATAATAATATTTAAACAATAGCTCATTTGTTTAAACATTAAGAAGACGGGAACGCGTGAGAAACTAAAAATAATTTTGAAATAAAATTCCTATACTTAAAAATTTAATCTTGAGCTTGTTGGCCTTGCGTAACATAAATATAATCGGTCCTTCGATTAACTTTGATGATTCGCAAGTTAGTTTTCATTTGCACTCCGACGAGTGCACATCAATACTCTTTATTTCTAATCGGGAAAATTTAATAATCAATAATTTCGGTAATTTTATATTATTTAAACAATATTTAACGTACACGGAGTATAATGAAGCAATATTTAAACAATAGTAGATTCGTTTAGACATTAAAAAGACAGGAACGCGTGAGAAACTGAAAATAATTTTTAAATAAAATTCCAATACTTAAAAATTTGATCTCGCGGTTGTTGGCCTTGTGTAATATAAACATAAACGAACCTTCGATTAACTTTGACGATTCGAGAGTTAGTTTACTTTTGCACTCCGAACAGTTAACATCAATACTCTCTATTTCTAATCGGGAAAACTTATAAATCAATAATTTTGGTAATTATTCAATCAATTAAACAATTTTTAAAGTACACATAGTACAATATAATAATATTTAAACAATAGCTCATTTGTTTAAACATTAAGAAGACGGGAACGCGTGAGAAACTAAAAATAATTTTAAAATAAAATTTCAATACTTAAAAATTTGATCTCGCGGTTGTTGGCCTTGTGTAATATAAACATAAACGAACCTTCGATTAACTTTGACGATTCGCAAGTTAGTTTACTTTTGCACTCCGAACAGTTAACATCAATACTCTTTATTTCTAATCGGGAAAACTTATAAATCAATAATTTTGGTAATTATTCAATTAATTAAACAATTTTTAAAGTACACATAGTACAATATAATAATATTTAAACAATAGCTCATTTGTTTAAACATTAAGAAGACGGGAACGCGTGAGAAACTAAAAATAATTTTAAAATAAAATTTCAATACTTAAAAATTTGATCTCGCGGTTGTTGGCCTTGTGTAATATAAACATAAACGAACCTTCGATTAACTTTGACGATTCGCAAGTTAGTTTACTTTTGCACTCCGAACAGTTAACATCAATACTCTTTATTTCTAATCGGGAAAACTTATAAATCAATAATTTTGGTAATTATTCAATTAATTAAACAATTTTTAAAGTACACATAGTACAATATAATAATATTTAAACAATAGCTCATTTGTTTAAACATTAAGAAGACGGGAACGCGTGAGAAACTAAAAATAATTTTAAAATAAAATTTCAATACTTAAAAATTTGATCTCGCGGTTGTTGGCCTTGTGTAATATAAACATAAACGAACCTTCGATTAACTTTGACGATTCGCAAGTTAGTTTACTTTTGCACTCCGAACAGTTAACATCAATACTCTCTATTTCTAATCGGGAAAACTTATAAATCAATAATTTTGATAATTATTCATTAATTAAACAATTTTTAAAGTACACATAGTACAATATAATAATATTTAAACAATAGTTCATTTGTTTAAACATTAAGAAGACGGGAACGCGTGAGAAACTAAAAATAATTTTAAAATAAAATTTCAATACTTAAAAATTTGATCTCGCGGTTGTTGGCCTTGTGTAATATAAACATAAACGAACCTTCGATTAACTTTGACGATTCGAGAGTTAGTTTACTTTTGCACTCCGAACAGTTAACATCAATACTCTCTATTTCTAATCGGGAAAACTTATAAATCAATAATTTTGGTAATTATTCAATTAATTAAACAATTTTTAAAGTACACATAGTACAATATAATAATATTTAAACAATAGCTCATTTGTTTAAACATTAAGAAGACGGGAACGCGTGAGAAACTAAAAATAATTTTAAAATAAAATTTCAATACTTAAAAATTTGATCTCGCGGTTGTTGGCCTTGTGTAATATAAACATAAACGAACCTTCGATTAACTTTGACGATTCGCAAGTTAGTTTACTTTTGCACTCCGAACAGTTAACATCAATACTCTCTATTTCTAATCGGGAAAACTTATAAATCAATAATTTTGATAATTATTCATTAATTAAACAATTTTTAAGGTACACATAGTCCAATATAATAATATTTAAACAATAGCTCATTTGTTTAGACATTAAAAAGACAGGAACGCGTGAGAAACTGAAAATAATTTTAAAATAAAATTCCAATACTTAAAAATTTGTTCTCGCGGTTGTTGGCCTTGTGTAATATAAACATAAACGAACCTTCGATTAACTTTGACGATTCGAGAGTTAGTTTACTTTTGCACTCCGAACAGTTAACATCAATACTCTTTATTTCTAATCGGGAAAATTTAATAATCAATAATTTCGGTAATTTTATATTATTTAAACAATATTTAACGTACACGGAGTATAATGAAGCAATATTTAAACAATAGTAGATTCGTTTAGACATTAAAAAGACAGGAACGCGTGAGAAACTAAAAATAATTTTAAAATAAAATTCCAACACTTAAAAATTTGTTCTCGCGGTTGTTGGCCTTGTGTAATATAAACATAATCGGTCCTTCGATAAACTTTGACGATTCGAGAGTTAGTTTACTTTTGCACTCCGAACAGTTAACATCAATACTCTCTATTTCTAATCGGGAAAACTTATAAATCAATAATTTTGGTAATTATTCAATTAATTAAACAATTATTAAGGTACACATAGTACAATATAATAATATTTAAACAATAGTAGATTCGTTTAAACATTATAAATAAAGAAACGCGCGAGAATCTCAAAATAATTTTAATATAAAATACTAATACTTCAAAATTTTAATCTTGGTTGGAATAAAAATATCGCGACGTAGAAGCAGTGTTTGTTCGTTCGGGTTTCGCGATTTAAACAAGTGTATTTGTATCGATTGCGTGTAATGCAATCGTTAGAGTCAGTGTTTGTTTGCAAATTGTTTTGCTTTTTTGACATTCGCATAAACTGTGTTTATAAAAGACAGTAGTATTTCGGGAAATAAATTCAGTGACCGTCCGTTAAAAAATATTTATCGCATAATAGTGTCAGTGCATCATGGAAAAGGATTTTGATCAACTTTTATGACGTCCTACGTAATTATCAATTTCGACTTAAACCGCGGACGAGTGTTTTGGAGCCAACGCAGAACTTCTTAAGTGGTGAGTGAATTTTTAAGTCCCTCCGATCATTCAATCATGTCGAGGACGAAAGGTCCGAATCGGCACGGGTGATTGGTTGTAATTAATTAGTAGAAGAGCATTGAGTGACCACGAGTAAATTTCTTCGGAGATTTACTCGTGAATGGTTTCGTACTTTTTCATTTATTTATTAGATTAGGATAGGGTCATCTTGCTTAAACGCGTTTATAATTATTTGAGATTTTGAATATTTTAATACATTTTTAATTATTTTACTCGCGCGGAAATAAGTAAAGAATCGATATTTATAAGTTTTAATAAAGAACGAGCAAGAAGACACTCGCGATGGATAGTCTCTGGATTACAAACGAAACTGTGGATGATTTTATTACAATAATTAAAATATTCGTTTGTAAGAATGAACGTCCAAGGGTTTATTTTATATTTTTAAATAATTATTAATTAAATATTTAATCAATTTAAATTGATACAAGAAACGTCTCGATAGAGTCATTGGTTTTGAAAAAGAAAAATCAAGTAGAACGATTGCTAAAAAACAAAGAGACGTAGTCCGTAAGCCTAGATGATAAATTAATTAATTTTTAGCTCAGGATTTTCAGCGATTAATATATTATTATCTAATTTCTAATTTTTTATAATTAATATCTAATTTCTTCCACGCTGTGAAGAAGTATCTTTCGAAAGGATAATAAGTTTTCAGATGCGTTAGGGTTGTATTAGGGTTTTCTTTCATATCTTAGAATTTGGAATCAAATTTTGTCGTTACAGTTTTAGAATGATAATCGATTAGGTTGAGGCAGGAAGCAAAGAAGAGGCTATATGCCGAAGACAACATGTGACTCAAGAGGACAACTATTAGTCTATTGAGTTATTTTCGAAGGTTCACTAGGAACTTTCGAGAATGGCTCTTAATTTTACCATGTTAGTATTTTAATTTTACCATGTTGTCACTCAAAATGCTCTTATGGTGATGGGTGTAGGGGTGTAAATTTAAAAAACTGAGACGAAGTAACTTTCCGTAAATAATATTCCCACATTGCCACGCGTACGTGAATAGGATTATTTCATATTTTATGCCTTTTTAATATTAAACTTTTTTTTAAAACATAATTGAATTTATGATTCTAGTTTAATAAAATCAAATTTTACGTTAAAGTTGATTGATAAATTTTGCATATTTTTTCTTTTCTAAAGTACAATTCAATTCATAATTTTATTTTAATAAAATTGAGTTCTATATTAAAATCATATATCTATGAAATGTACAAATAATACAATATTTCTTTCAGAGAAAATAATATTTCTTTAGATCAGTATTCAGCATATTTCATTTTTTTTGTTAATTAATCTTTTATTTTTGTTAAGTTTAATTAAATTAAATCCAGAATTTTATCGTTCGTATAATTAATTTATATATATATATATATACATATTCTTTTTTTTTCCTTATTTCTTTTCAGCTAGTTCCAGGTCGTAGGATCGTGAAGGATCGTGACACGGGAGGAATAATTAATAAAGAAGATTCTCTTAACATTTAAACAATATACAACGTAAATTATAATTAATTAATATTTAAACAATAGAATTTTCTTAGTAACGTTATAAATATCATATGCATGTATTATCATATATTATCGAGTAATAAATATAATAATATTTCTTTCAGAGAGAATAATATTTCTTTAGGTCAGTGTTCTGCGTATTTTATTTTTTTTTGTTAATTAATCTTTTATTTTTGTTAAGTTTAATTAAATTAAATCCAGAATTTTATCGTTCGTATAATTAATTTATATATATATATATATATATATATATATATATATATATATATATATATATATACATATCCTTTTTTTTTCCTTATTTCTTTTCAGCTAGTTCCAGGTCATGGGATCGACAACATGGGAAGGAATAATTACTAAAGAAGATTATCTTAACATTTAAATAATGTACGATGTACGTAAATTATAATTAATTAATATTAAAACAACAGGATATTCTTAACAATATTATAAAGATCATATACATGTACTACTATATACTATTGATTAATAAATTTAAAACTGAAACGCAAAGAAAATTCTCATCACTATCATTACTATTTATTCTAATTTACTCTCATTAATTATCCTTTATATATCTCGGTTGGGACCCATAGGATGGGCCTATGGGTGAGGGCCTCTGTGCGGGTTGCTGTATCAGCATCATGTAGACCTGCTTCTATTCTCTTATCTATCTGCGGCTCTCTTTTTTAAGTTATATTTTTCTTGTTTTTATTTTCTATATTATTAATATACTCCTATGGATTATGATTTATAGTCTCGGGTGGGACCCATGGGAGGGGCTCATGGGTGAGGGCCTCTGTGCGGGTTGCTGTTTCAGCATCGTGTGGAGTTGTTTCTCTTTTCTTCTTTTTCTGGGGCACTCTTTTCTTTTTCCGGCTCTCTTTTCTATCTCATATTTTTCTTTTTTAATTATGTTTTAATAATGTTTTTATTATGTTTTAATTGTTTTTAATTATGTTTTATTTATGTTTTATTTATATTTTATGTTTTAATTATGTTTTTAATTATGTTTTAAATATATTCTTATTAATTATGATTTATAGGTCTTAGGATCCATTGAATGTGCAGTTCGCTATTTCAGCATCGTGCAGAGTTGCCTTTTTTATTTCTTTCTCTAGCTTTCTTATTTATTTATGTATGTTTATTTTCTATTTTATTTATTGTTTATTATGTTTATTTTCTATTTATAATCTATGTATATATTATGTTTTATTTTATATATTTTTTTGCTTTCTCTTATTTTCCCTTTAGCTTCTTTTTTTTCAGGATAGATCATCGAGGGATAGATTCATCTGCGCCCGAATGGTACATCGCTGGATTCATCATCGTTTTCTACGCGCGAATACGGGAAGGATAGGAAGAACATCGGCGCGCGTGTCGGCGGGCACAGGCGTGGGTGTTCTCGGGCGCGATTATATTTCGTTTGATTGTTCGAATCGAAAACGCGAATTGTAGAGTAGAGTCACCGTTTTTCTAACACTCGCGTGGGTGTTCGGGCGCGATTAAAGGTCCTACCGTGGACTTCGTTTGATTTTTTGCTAATTTCGATGGGGGTACTTCGCGAATTTCGGCTTAACAGTAGAATCTACGTAATTATAACACACACGTGAGTGTCGCGACGCGGTTAGTATTTCTAAGGAGTGCGCTTTGTTTGTTCGAAATTCGGAAAGCACGAATTCTGATGTGCTTAATAATCCGTTATGTCTGAAGCGGACGGTGCAAATGGTGGAGCTATCTGTAAGAGGTGTGCTGTAGCTAAGCTACGCATACCCTGTTAGTTAAGAAGCCAGTGCATTGAAGCGGAAAGGTATCGCGGATCGGTATCGCGAAACGCGGATTTTAGAGTAGAGTTACCGTTAGCCCGTGGGTCTCCACATGCAGCAACTTCCACGTAGTGAGACCTGGGTCGGTATTACTTGCATAGTCTAATTGTAATTCTTATAACGCAAGTATCACCGAGCGAATGGCTGCATACTGTATTACTTTCACATTTTTTCAATCTAATAATTTTTATCAATCTAATATTTTTTTCAATCTAATTTCAACTAAACATTAACATATTTCCATCTTATATAGCTAATAATACTTCGAAAGAAGAAATATAACAGAATTTATTGTACAATGATTTCTTACAGAACGACAAGGAAATCTATTTATCACAATTTCATGTCCGTTGTCATTTCTATTTATTCTAATTTACTCTCACTAATTATTTTCTATATATCTCGGGTGGGACCCATGGGAGGGGCCCATGGGTGAGGGCTTCTGTGCGGGTTGCTGTCTCAGCATCGTGTAAAACTTCGCTTTCTTTTCTTTCTGGGGCACTCTTTTCTTTTTTCTTCCGGCTCTCTTTTCTATCTTATATTTTTCGTTTTTAATTATGTTTTTAATTTTGTCATTAATATACTCTTATTAATTATGATTTATAGTCTCGGGTGGGACCCATGTGATGGGGCTATGGGTGTGGGCCTCTGTGCGGGTTGCTGTCTCAGCATTGTTTAGTGCTGCTTGTATTTTCTTATCTTTCTGTAGCTTTCTTTTCTATCTCATATTTTTTTTCTTTAATTATGTTTTTAATTGTGTTATTAATATGTTATTTATTTTCATTAAGTTTTTCAGAATTTAATTATGTTATTTCTTTTTAATTATCTATTTATGTTTTTAATTATGTTATTAACATGTTATTTATTTTCATTATGTTTTTCAGAATTTAATTATGTTATTTCCTTTTAATTATGTATTTATGTTTTTAATTATGTTATTATCATGTTATTTATTTTCATTATGTTTTTCAGAATTTAATTATGTTATTCCCTTTTAATTATGTTATTAATATGTTATTTATTTTCATTATGTTTTTCAGAATTTAATTATGTTATTTCCTTTTAATTATGTATTTATGTTTTTAATTATGTTATTAACATGTTATTTATTTTCATTATGTTTTTCAGAATTTAATTATGTTATTTCCTTTTAATTATGTATTTATGTTTTTAATTATGTTATTAGCATGTTAATTCTTTTTATTATGTCTTTTCAGATTTTAATTATGTTATTTCTTTTTAATTATGTATTTATGTTTTTAATTATGTTATTAATATATTCTTATTAATTATGATTTATATGCCTTAGGTGAGACCCATGGGATGATGCGGGCAGCTTCTTCAGCATCGTGCAGAGCTGCTTCTTTCTTCGTTTCTTTATTTAGCTTTCTTATTTATTTATATATATTTATTTTCTATTATATTCTATTTATAATCTATATATATATATATTATGTTCTATTTTATATATTTTCTTTCTTTATCTTATTTTCTTCTTAGCTTCTTTTTTTTCAGTATAGATCATCGAGGAATGGATTCATCTGCGATCAGAAACATCGTTGCATGGCTCGATTCATCATCGATTTTTACACGCGAATACGAGGAGAATAGGAAGAACGTCGGAGGGCACTTACGTGTATGTTCACGGTGCGGATAAAAGTCTTATGGAGGACTTCGTTTTATATGTAAGTAAATTCGATTTATCTCGCGAATGCGATTTTTGGAGTACAGTTACCGTTTTTCTAACACTCGCGATTAAAAATCCATGGGTATGGGTTTCTGTCCTGGCTGCTATTGCTTTTATTGATTGCTCTTCTATCTCTAGATTTCTTTTATATCTCATATTTAGTCTCTTTCTGTTCTTATTTTTCAGGGATCATCGAGGCATCATCGAGCAATATTGTGATGTGCGCGAGGGTCTCGTCTATCTTTTCTTTTCTTTCTCATATTTTCTCCGTTTCTTCGTTTTCTCCGGTCTGGATCACCGATTCATCATCGATTTTTACGCGCGAATACGGGAAGGATAGGAAGAACACTGGCGCGCGTGTCGGCGGACACAGGCGTGGGTGTTCTCGGGCGCGATTATATTTCGTTTGATTGTTCGAATCGACAACGCGAATTTAGAGTAGAGTCACCGTTTTTCTAATACTCACGTGAATGTACGCGGGCGCGACTTAAAGGTCCTACCGGGGACTTCGTTTAAATTTGCTCGAATATTCGATTAGATTACCTCGCGAACGCGTTTTTTTAGAGTCACCGTTTTCCGAACACTTGCGTGGGTGTCCGGGCGCGATTAAAAGTCCTATCATGGACTTCCGTTTAGTGTTGAAATTCGGGGTGCGCGAACGGCTTGCCTTGTAGTGCTGTACATGTAGTTAGCCGATGTAATGACGATCCACTTATTTGTAAGCGGGGGAAAATCCCTCGACCAAATAACATCGAAAGTCAAAATACCGGTTAACTTATGTCACTTTGGATTTCAACTTAGAGTCACCGTTATTCTAACACTCACGTGAGTGTTCGTGTGCGCGATTAAAAGTCCTACCGGGGACTTCGTTTTGTTTGCTCGAATATTCGATTAGTTTATTTAGAGTAGAGTCACCGTTTTCCGAACAGTTGCGTGGGTGTCCGGGCGCGATTATAAGTCCTATCATGGACTACCGTTTAGTGTTGAAATTCGAGGTGCGCGAACGGTGTCACCTAGTAGTGCAGTACATGTAGCTGATCAATATTATGACGATCATGTTATTTGTAAGCGGGGGAAAATCCCTCGATCAAATATCATCGAGAGTCATAATACCGGTTAACTCATGTCACTTCGGATTTCAACTTAGAGTCATCGTTATTCTAACACACACGTAAATGTTCGAGTGCGCGATTGAAAGTCCTACCGGGGACTTCGTTTTATTTCTTCGACATTTCGATTAGATTAATTTCGCGAATTTGGATAGAACAGTAGAATCTACGTAATCATAACACACGTGAGTGTCGCGAACGCGATTAATGCGCTTTTATTGTTCGAAATTCGGAAGCACGAATTCAGATGTGCATAATAATCCGTTATGCCCGACGCGAGTGTGTCGAACGGTAAAGCTCTCTGTAAGTGGGGTCCCTGTAGCTAAGGCTATATACCTCCTGTTAGCTAAGTCGCCCTAGATGTCCGAAGCGAAAGGCATAAAGGATCGGTATCGCGGAACGCGGATTTTAGAGTAAATTAGAATCACCGTTAGCCCGTGGGTCTCCACATGCAGCAACTTCCACGTAGTGAGATCTGGGTCGATAATACTTGCAAAGACTAATTTTAAATTTTTTAATACAAGTATTAACGAGCGAATGGCTGCATATTTTATTATTTCTCCAATATCTTTTCAAACTAATTCTAACAAACTGAACATTAACATATATCCATTTTATATCTTTAATAATACTTCGAAAGAAGAAATATAACAGAATTTATTTTACAATGATTTCTTACAGAACGACAAGGAAATTTATCTATCACAATTTTATGTCCGTTGTCATTTCTATTTATTCTTATTTACTCTCACTAATTATTCTTTATCCTTATCTCGGGTGGGACCCATGGGAGGGGCCCATGGGTGAGGGCCTCTGTGCGGGTTGCTGTTTCAGCATGGTGTGGAGTTGTTTCTCTTTTCTTCTTTTTCTGGGGCACTCTTTTCTTTTTCCGGCTCTCTTTTCTATCTCATATTTTTCTTTTTTAATTATGTTTTAATAATGTTTTTATTATGTTTTAATTGTTTTTAATTATGTTTTATTTATGTTTTATTTATATTTTATGTTTTAATTATGTTTTTAATTATGTTTTTAATATATTCTTATTAATTATGATTTATAGGTCTTAGCGAATTGCACCATTCAATGGATCCTATTTCAGCATCGTGCAGAGTTGCCTTTTTTTATTTCTTTCTCTAGCTTTCTTATTTATTTATGTATGTTTATTTTCTATTTTATTTATTTTTTATTATGTTTATTTTCTATTTATAATCTATGTATATATTATGTTTTATTTTATATATTTTTTTGCTTTCTCTTATTTTCCCTTTAGCTTCTTTTTTTTCAGGATAGATCATCGAGGGATAGATTCATCTGCGCCCGAATGGTACATCGCTGGATTCATCATCGTTTTCTACGCGCGAATACGGGAAGGATAGGAAGAACACCGGCGCGCGTGTCGGCGGGCACAGGCGTGGGTGTTCTCGGGCGCGATTATATTTCGTTTGATTGTTCGAATCGAAAACGCGAATTGTAGAGTAGAGTCACCGTTTTTTTAACACTCGCGTGGGTGTTCGGGCGCGATTAAAGGTCCTACCGTGGACTTCGTTTGATTTTTTGCTAATTTCGATGGGGGTACTTCGCGAATTTCAGCTTAACAGTAGAATCTACGTAATTATAACACACACGTGAGTGTCGCGACGCGATTAGTATTTCTAAGGAGTGCGCTTTGTTTGTTCGAAATTCGGAAAGCACGAATTCTGATGTGCTTAATAATCCGTTATGTCTGAAGCGGACGGTGCAAATGGTGGAGCTATCTGTAAGAGGTGTGCTGTAGCTAAGCTACGCATACCCTGTTAGTTAAGAAGCCAGTGCATTGAAGCGGAAAGGTATCGCGGATCGGTATCGCGAAACGCGGATTTTAGAGTAGAGTTACCGTTAGCCCGTGGGTCTCCACATGCAGCAACTTCCACGTAGTGAGACCTGGGTCGGTATTACTTGCATAGTCTAATTGTAATTCTTATAACGCAAGTATCACCGAGCGAATGGCTGCATACTGTATTACTTTCACAATATTTTTTTCAATCTAATTTCAACTAAACATTAACATATTTCCATCTTATATAGCTAATAATACTTCGAAAGAAGAAATATAACAGAATTTATTGTACAATGATTTCTTACAGAACGACAAGGAAATCTATTTATCACAATTTCATGTCCGTTGTCATTTCTATTTATTCTAATTTACTCTCACTAATTATCTTCTATATATCTCGGGTGGGACCCATGGGAGGGGCCCATGGGTGAGGGCCTCTGTGCGGGTTGCTGTTTCAGCATCATGTAGAGCTGCTTCTATTCTCTTATCTTTCTGCGGCTCTCTTTTTTAAGTTATATTTTTCGTTTTTAATTATGTTTTTAATTTTGTCATTAATATACTCTTATTAATTATGATTTATAGTCTCGGGTGGGACCCATGTGATGGGGCTATGGGTGTGGGCCTCTGTGCGGGTTGCTGTCTCAGCATTGTTTAGTGCTGCTTGTATTTTCTTATCTTTCTGTAGCTTTCTTTTCTATCTCATATTTTTTTTCTTTAATTATGTTTTTAATTGTGTTATTAATATGTTATTTATTTTCATTATATTTTTCAGAATTTAATTATGTTATTTCTTTTTAATTATCTATTTATGTTTTTAATTATGTTATTAACATGTTATTTATTTTCATTATGTTTTTCAGAATTTAAGTATGTTATTTCCTTTTAATTATGTATTTATGTTTTTAATTATGTTATTATCATGTTATTTATTTTCATTATGTTTTTCAGAATTTAATTATGTTATTCCCTTTTAATTATGTTATTAATATGTTATTTATTTTCATTATGTTTTCCAGAATTTAATTATGTTATTTCCTTTTAATTATGTATTTATGTTTTTAATTATGTTATTAACATGTTATTTATTTTCATTATGTTTTTCAGAATTTAATTATGTTATTTCCTTTTAATTATGTATTTATGTTTTTAATTATGTTATTAGCATGTTAATTCTTTTTATTATGTCTTTTCAGATTTTAATTATGTTATTTCTTTTTAATTATGTATTTATGTTTTTAATTATGTTATTAATATATTCTTATTAATTATGATTTATATGCCTTAGGTGAGACCCATGGGATGATGCGGGCAGCTTCTTCAGCATCGTGCAGAGCTGCTTCTTTCTTCGTTTCTTTATTTAGCTTTCTTATTTATTTATATATATTTATTTTCTATTATATTCTATTTATAATCTATATATATATATATATTATGTTCTATTTTATATATTTTCTTTCTTTATCTTATTTTCTTCTTAGCTTCTTTTTTTTCAGTATAGATCATCGAGGAATGGATTCATCTGCGATCAGAAACATCGTTGCATGGCTCGATTCATCATCGATTTTTACACGCGAATACGAGGAGAATAGCAAGAACGTCGGAGGGCACTTACGTGTATGTTCACGGTGCGGATAAAAGTCTTATGGGGGACTTCGTTTTATATGTAAGTAAATTCGATTTATCTCGCGAATGCGATTTTTGGAGTACAGTTACCGTTTTTCTAACACTCGCGATTAAAAATCCATGGGTATGGGTTTCTGTCCTGGCTGCTATTGCTTTTATTGATTGCTCTTCTATCTCTAGATTTCTTTTATATCTCATATTTAGTCTCTTTCTGTTCTTATTTTTCAGGGATCATCGAGGCATCATCGAGCAATATTGTGATGTGCGCGAGGGTCTCGTCTATCTTTTCTTTTCTTTCTCATATTTTCTCCGTTTCTTCGTTTTCTCCGGTCTGGATCACCGATTCATCATCGATTTTTACGCGCGAATACGGGAAGGATAGGAAGAACACTGGCGCGCGTGTCGGCGGACACAGGCGTGGGTGTTCTCGGGCGCGATTATATTTCGTTTGATTGTTCGAATCGACAACGCGAATTTAGAGTAGAGTCACCGTTTTTCTAATACTCACGTGAATGTACGCGGGCGCGACTTAAAGGTCCTACCGGGGACTTCGTTTAAATTTGCTCGAATATTCGATTAGATTACCTCGCGAACGCGTTTTTTTAGAGTCACCGTTTTCCGAACACTTGCGTGGGTGTCCGGGCGCGATTAAAAGTCCTATCATGGACTTCCGTTTAGTGTTGAAATTCGGGGTGCGCGAACGGCTTGCCTTGTAGTGCTGTACATGTAGTTAGCCGATGTAATGACGATCCACTTATTTGTAAGCGGGGGAAAATCCCTCGACCAAATAACATCGAAAGTCAAAATACCGGTTAACTTATGTCACTTTGGATTTCAACTTAGAGTCATCGTTATTCTAACACTCACGTGAGTGTTCGTGTGCGCGATTAAAAGTCCTACCGGGGACTTCGTTTTGTTTGCTCGAATATTCGATTAGTTTATTTAGAGTAGAGTCACCGTTTTCCGAACAGTTGCGTGGGTGTCCGGGCGCGATTAAAAGTCCTATCATGGACTTCCGTTTAGTGTTGAAATTCGAGGTGCGCGAACGGTGTCACCTAGTAGTGCAGTACATGTAGCTGATCAATATTATGACGATCATGTTATTTGTAAGCGGGGGAAAATCCCTCGATCAAATATCATCGAGAGTCATAATACCGGTTAACTCATGTCACTTCGGATTTCAACTTAGAGTCATCGTTATTCTAACACACACGTAAATGTTCGAGTGCGCGATTGAAAGTCCTACCGGGGACTTCGTTTTATTTCTTCGACATTTCGATTAGATTAATTTCGCGAATTTGGATAGAACAGTAGAATCTACGTAATCATAACACACGTGAGTGTCGCGAACGCGATTAATGCGCTTTTATTGTTCGAAATTCGGAAGCACGAATTCAGATGTGCATAATAATCCGTTATGCCCGACGCGAGTGTGTCGAACGGTAAAGCTCTCTGTAAGTGGGGTCCCTGTAGCTAAGGCTATATACCTCCTGTTAGCTAAGTCGCCCTAGATGTCCGAAGCGAAAGGCATAAAGGATCGGTATCGCGGAACGCGGATTTTAGAGTAAATTAGAATCACCGTTAGCCCGTGGGTCTCCACATGCAGCAACTTCCACGTAGTGAGATCTGGGTCGATAATACTTGCAAAGACTAATTGTAAATTTTTTAATACAAGTATTACCGAGCGAATGGCTGCATATTGTATTATTTCTCCAATATCTTTTCAAACTAATTCTAACAAACTGAACATTAACATATATCCATTTTATATCTTTAATAATACTTCGAAAGAAGAAATATAACAGAATTTATTTTACAATGATTTCTTACAGAACGACAAGGAAATTTATCTATCACAATTTTATGTCCGTTGTCATTTCTATTTATTCTTATTTACTCTCACTAATTATTCTTTATCCTTATCTCGGGTGGGACCCATGGGAGGGGCCCATGGGTGAGGGCCTCTGTGCGGGTTGCTGTTTCAGCATGGTGTGGAGTTGTTTCTCTTTTCTTCTTTTTCTGGGGCTCTCTTTTCTGTCATATTCTTCTTTTTTAATTAGGTCATTAATGTACTCTTATTAATTATGATTTATAATCTCGGGTGGGACCCATTGGAGGGGCCAATGGGTGAGGGCCTCTGTGCGGGCTTCTGTCTCAGGATCGTGTGGAGCTGCTTCTTTTTTCTTCTCTTTCTGGGCCTCTCTTTTCTTTTCCCGGCTCTCTTTTCTATCTCATATTTTTCTTTTTTAATTATGTTTTAATAATGTTTTTATTATGTTTTAATTGTTTTTAATTATGTTTTATTTATGTTTTATTTATATTTTATGTTTTAATTATGTTTTTAATTATGTTTTTAATATATTCTTATTAATTATGATTTATAGGTCTTAGGATCCATTGAATGTGCAGTTCGCTATTTCAGCATCGTGCAGAGTTGCCTTTTTTATTTCTTTCTCTAGCTTTCTTATTTATTTATGTATGTTTATTTTCTATTTTATTTATTGTTTATTATGTTTATTTTCTATTTATAATCTATGTATATATTATGTTTTATTTTATATATTTTTTTGCTTTCTCTTATTTTCCCTTTAGCTTCTTTTTTTTCAGGATAGATCATCGAGGGATAGATTCATCTGCGCCCGAATGGTACATCGCTGGATTCATCATCGTTTTCTACGCGCGAATACGGGAAGGATAGGAAGAACACCGGCGCGCGTGTCGGCGGGCACAGGCGTGGGTGTTCTCGGGCGCGATTATATTTCGTTTGATTGTTCGAATCGAAAACGCGAATTGTAGAGTAGAGTCACCGTTTTTCTAACACTCGCGTGGGTGTTCGGGCGCGATTAAAGGTCCTACCGTGGACTTCGTTTGATTTTTTGCTAATTTCGATGGGGGTACTTCGCGAATTTCGGCTTAACAGTAGAATCTACGTAATTATAACACACACGTGAGTGTCGCGACGCGATTAGTATTTCTAAGGAGTGCGCTTTGTTTGTTCGAAATTCGGAAAGCACGAATTCTGATGTGCTTAATAATCCGTTATGTCTGAAGCGGACGGTGCAAATGGTGGAGCTATCTGTAAGAGGTGTGCTGTAGCTAAGCTACGCATACCCTGTTAGTTAAGAAGCCAGTGCATTGAAGCGGAAAGGTATCGCGGATCGGTATCGCGAAACGCGGGTTTCAGAGTAGAGTCACCGTTAGCCCGTGGGTCTCCACATGCAGCAACCTCCACGTGGTGAGACCTGGGTCGGTAATACTTGCGATTTATCGAAATCTTATTTTAAATTATATAGCGCAAGTACTACTGGGCGAATGGCTGCATATTGCTTTTCTAAAATCTTTTCTGTCTAATTTTAATTGAAAATTAAAATATTTACATTCCTAATCATATTTCAGTAGATAAATTAATTATTAAAGATAAGCAGAAATAATATTATAGACCTCTAAAATAATTCCTTAGATAAACGCTCTGAAAGATTTTAATTTCTTCATTATTCTCATTGATTTTTAATTGTTTTCATATACGCATTGTTCTCCTTTCGCGCTTGTTATTCAAATTTTGCCCATACTTGTCGTTGAAGTTCTAAAGTTCGTAAAAAAAAGCCTTAAAGAGGAATTCTTTTTATCTATGTGAAGTCTTCCTCTATTATTTCAATGCTAATAATTTAATATATCTATATATACATATGTACATATGCAAGCTTGGATAATGAATCTTTAAAACCGAAAGATCATTATCAGCTTTAGCAATTAAATTTATTAAAATTAGCTCCAATTATTTGTTTTCCAATCATTGCTAGAATCGTTTTTCTATTCTATTTAAATATGATATATTCGATATAAATGTTGTTTGGGACTTCGATTTTATTGACGCATGTTACCATAGTATACTACAAAGAAAAACATTTCACCTGCCATCTAGATAGGTCAGTTTCGTTTGCACCAAATTTAAAAATTATATTATCACATATGGATTATTGATTCTAAAGGAAATAATCTAACATTAATTTTTCAAACAACGTACATCTTTGAATGAATATTTTATTCATCTTAAAGTAGATTCTAATTCACGAAATATACATCTTAATAATACGATATACATGTACCTTAATATAAGTAAATAATATTTTATATACATTTAGAGAAACTTTTTTTTATTATAAATTTAATTTTATTAAAAATGTTATAAAGTTACATATAGTTTAATTCGCACTAATATGCATGTAATTCTTTTAATTGAATTGTGCATCTTACTTATATAAAAATTATATAGCATACTACAACAGTCATAGATTCAAAATTGATTTTGATATTACAAATAGAGCTTTGAATTTCAATCGTCGATAGGATATACATATATGTATATACGGTTATCTACCTGCAGGGGTTCTTCTCACGTGTGCATGTAAATATTATCTGTCGATAGAAATTGTCTTTACATAGGCATTCTATTATTAAAACAATTCAATCAAACAAATCGTCGAACGTACATTACTATGAACAAATGTTTCGAATAAGATGTAATTAAATTCTAAATTTTATAAAAAACAGATATAATAATTAAAATTAAATATTACAATAATTACTGTTTAATCATGATTTAATATATTTCGTATCGCATCTTTCGCTTTCTGTACTCCCAGTCGAAATTGTCCAAATTCTGGTCTCATTCTCATTCCACGATAATAATATACCAGACTCATCTCAAAATCTCCAAGATAATATAAAGCTTCGGCTTTATAATAGACCGCACGAGCATTTATCGAATCTTTTAATTTACATTGCAATGCAGTTTCAGCATCCTGCAATGCATTTTGTGGATTGCCCAATAAAAGATAACATCTGCTTCGTGCTATCAATGCGTTAATATCATTAGGACTCAATTCCAATGCCTTGAAAAAAGAAATATAAAATATATATATATATATTTGTATAAATAATATTCTTTTTTTTTGAATCAACTATAATATATCTTAAATAAAAAATGTTTCACACAGAGAAAACAACGGTAATATTTTTTTTTTTTTGTAATTTCTGACGCATTAATTATTAAGAGATAAAGAAATAATTTAGTTCTATTTGAGAGTAAGGAAAATAAAAAGAATCTGACACATAAGATGTTAAATAATTTAAAATGATATTATTTCTGAATGTTATATGATTATTTGAGATTTTTCTTTGAACCTTATTTATAAAATTAAATGCGACATTGACATTGCCAAGTCGCATTTCTCGTTTTCCTAATTCTAAAATAGAACCCGGCTCTGCCACATCTGAAAGTAATGGGCTTTTAATACGGTCTAATCGCTTTTTTTGCTTTAAGGATTGTTTAATATCTTTGCTGCCCATATTAACGGCAGCGGCACGATCTTTATCCGTATAAACTTCTTCCTGACGTTGAGTAACATTGTTTCTCTGTTTTATTCGAGATTTATGCATTTGCACTTGAACTTGTATGAATGATGTATCAGTTTTTCGTATAAATCGTTTATTCGTTTTTTTTATTTTATTTGTATCACCACCATCAGCCGATTCTCGATTATCAACATCATCATTTTCTTCATTTTTTCCAAGGCAATGCCTCGTATGTATTTTCTTATTTACATTCTTAAATTCTTCGTTGGATTCCTTCGTATCAATATCATCGACGCCAATACTTACGAAACTTTGTAAAAGACTGTGTTCGTGTAACGTAGGATTTAATATATCGTTTACTTGTAATTCCACAGAATTAAATATTGATGTATTATACTCGTTATTTATCTCACTCATTTTCTTTTTTCTTTTTTCTTCTTCGTATTACTCGTTTACTTTACTTGTATCTTAGTAATAATATTTTTTTACACAATGTTTTCTTTTTTCTTTTTTCTTTTTTCCTTTAAAAGTTAAATACGCCACGTATACATAATAAATACGCGATATTTAATTTTCTATATTATAAATTAATTATTAAAATACAACAAACGAATTTATCTAGCCAAGAACCATTTTGTACAATTAACACGATACTCCATAATACACCTGTGGGTTAAAACCATTGGTACGTGTGATTATCGACACCTTTACAGGTGGCTTGTTGCCTTAGAAACAGTCAACAACACGTCATATTCCACACGTCCCTATATGTGACGTGTAACTAAGTATATACATACATATATGAATTTTCCTTAAATAGCCTTGCACCTTCTATTCCAAAATCAGTAGCTATTGGACACCCTTCTGGGTTACGTTTAAGTGATACTGTTACTCACGAAAGGGTAAATATATATTCTATATAATTGATGTTTAATGATCATTCATTAATTGAGAAAATTGTTGTATTTTATGTCCTTTTAATCATTTTTAATATATTTTTGTTAAATCTTTAAATATATTTATTTATCTTATCTTATTTTTTTCCTTTCTCACATAGATACGTCAAATTTATAATATTATTTGTAATTAATTTATTTCTTATTATTTCATTGTAATTTAATTTATCGACGATTAATCTGTTCGTGACACATTTTGTATCATTAATATAAATTCAAACATTTTATTTTTTTTTAGTTTCTCTTTTTTTCCTTCCTTCTTCTTCTTCTTCTTCTTCTTTTCTTTTCTTTTCTTTTCTTTTCTTTTTTTTTTTTTTGTACAATTCTATTTGTTTTCTTTTTCTTCATTTTCTCATTATCAATTGTCACTGTCATTTTATTTTTATTATTCTTCCTTACTCCCGAGATTAAAACGCTTATGATATTACGCTTATTATTTATCTACAATTGTATTTATTTACCTGATTATATAAAAGCATAGCTTCATTGTAATTTTCACTTTTTACATGAACCGCAGCCTCGTCTACTCTTATCTTAGCCTCTATAATATTTGTTGAACGTTTCACCTTTGTCGGCATCCTTCAAATCGATTCTTTATAATCATGTGATGTACATGATGCACATGATCCACACTTGTTGATATAGAACATAGAATGGATTGTTTTAAATAATATTATCCCTTAAATAAAATATATCGTAATTACGAACATTTATTTCGACTTAATTCTATACTTACTTTTTATAATATAAATTATAATATATTAATTAATTATTGTTTTTCGATATTGATTTTTTAATTTAAAAATAACGCACATATATATATATATATATATATATGTATATATAATAATGGTCAAATTTCATATCATATTTGTGTATAAAATTAATTTTATAAATATTAAATCATACAATGGCTGACCATGCCAATTACAAGGAGTATCGAATAAACTTACAATAATAACAGTGTCCATTCAATATTAATTCGATGTACATCGATTAAGAATTCTTGTATATACTTGTTATAATATCTTTTTTTTTTTATAAATAAACAAATTATCACTTAATAAAGATAACGTTTAAAAAAGCTTAATTATTTTCAATTATGATATCAATGCTTTGATTACTGACGCATAAGTATTCTGGCTATACTTTACGTAACTTCCCTACCGCTAGGATTAAAAAAATAATCAATAAAGAAATGCTAGAAGGAATGAGCGAATCGGCACATTGAATTTTATCCAATCATACTTGTAAACAATATTGTCAACACGAAGCTAACTTCACTTTGGTATTATTTAAATCCCCAAGTAATAATGTATATACATAAGTATACACGTATACATGCATTATCAACTCTCATCAATATTATATATTGAAATATTAACGTTAGTTTAACAAAACGTTTAATTTGTTTTCTTTTTCTTTTTTTTTTTTTTTATGAATAATTATAATATCTCGAAGATAAAAAAGAAACAGAAAGATTTTACTTTTCTTCATAATTACTATTTCTTTTATTTCTCTCGCATAAATCATCACGTATATATGTATATAGAATTATATGAAATTATTTATTATTTCTTGTTATTTTTATGATCTTACACTTACAAAGAGTTATGCAAATCGATATAGAAAATTATGTTTAAGGTAAGTATCGAAAAATATATTGTAATTTCTTTGATAAAATATTTAAATTTATTTTTCTTCGCCTTCTAGCTTTTCGATAGCAGAATAAATAAGGATAAATAGGAGTAATTTTTATTAATATATATATATATATGTATCGTTATCGATTGTAAATTGACCACATAACCTATTAAACAAATATTATATATTGATATAATATTTTGTAAAGTTTAAAACTTTTAAATTAGTTTTTCCAAGAAAATATTTGATAACTAAGTAATATATAACATATAAGTATGTAGTACGTAGAAAAGGATTCAAATGTACCAATCAGGAACGTTGATAAGTAAAGAAATGTTTGCCGATTGGTGATCTTTCAGTAAGTGCGCGAAATTTCAAATTCAATTACGAAATGACTCGTTTAGAGAGCAATTATTATAAATATCATTACAAACTTATATTATGATTAATGAATGTAAAATAAAATTCAAATAATTTTAATCATTTTAAATTTCCTCCGCAATGGAGAAAACAATATGGCGGAATTATAATTGGTACTACGATGGCATATGCTGGCTTTATCTTTGGAGACGTGATCTTACGTGTCACGAATTAATGTTTTATTAACATAAAAAGAAGGTAATTATAATAATACAAAAGAATAATATAACAGACATTACAATTTTTTTTTTTCTCTTACACGTCCTGGATGTTATTTGCAGGATGTGAACACTAAAACTATTTATCAACTAACCTGTCAATCCTGCGCCGTATCGGTGCGACAGGTATAGTTCGTCAGCTTTTGTGATGAGAATTGTCGATGAGTTTTGTAGAATTGGCCTAGTCATTATAATTAATAACGAATGTTTTAAGATAATGTTAAATACGATATGATTTGACTGTCATTATTTTAACACAATAATTTCCACCTGTCGATGAAAAGGTTAGTGTGTCATATATTTATATCTTTGCCCATCTCTTTAAATGGAGAAACATAATTCGATGTCATTTCGATTATAAACAGAATTGAATAGATTGAATGATATTTAATAATATTAAAATAATAATAATAATAATAAATATAATATTTTATGATATATAAAAATTAATATTTTTCTAAATTCTTTTAGTTTCTAACAAATTAATGAATAAAATTTGTGTGTATGTATGAACATATGGTTACACACGTGATATACGTAATGTGTACACAAACACACACATACAAATATCAATAAAATTAATATAACAATTAGTTGAAGCGCTATTCCAATTATAGAAACTTAAAAAATTTTATTTAAAATGGAGATTGGTATTGTTAAGATCGCAGAGGATAAAGATTTCGAGAAATTAAAACAGCTCTATGATAATAATAATGATTGGAAATTAGATTATAATAAGCCTGATTTGTCCGTTTGGACAAAGACTGTTCCTGGTATTAGTTTTAAAATGGTAAAGGTAAGTTATTTAATTAAATTATTTTATAAAAATTAAAGTTACATAGAATATTATATTGCGAATTATTATATTGTAGATTAGAACAAGATTTTCTGATGTTATGCCAGAAACCTTATATGATGTTTTACATGATCCTGACTATAGAAAAGTCTGGGATACTCATATGATTGAATCAAAAGATATAGGATTTTTTAATCCAAATAATGACATAGGATATTATTCCAGTTAGTATTATTTGATTTTAGATTATAATTTATAGTTTATATTAACAATTCTATTAGATATGAATGATTCGAATCTTTAGTGTCCTGTGCGTCTCCATTGAAAAATAGAGATTTTATATTACAACGTTCGTGGCTTGATACTGGAGGAGAACAACTTATTATAAATCATTCTGTTTATCATAAAGATTATCCACCTAGGAAACATTTTATTAGAGCAACATCATATTTAACAGGTAGAATTTTTATAAAGAAATAATTAAAATTCGTCACTTATCGTATCGTCACGTATAATTAAATAAAATATTCAAGGTTATATCGTAAGGCCTTCACGAAATGGAGATGGTTCAGAATTGGGTTATGTATCTCATACAGATCCTCACGGTAAAATACCTGTATGGTTAATGAATAAAGTTACCCAAATATTTGCTCCAAAGGTAAAATATTTCTCATCTTAATAAATCATTCAAATATAAAGAATTTATTAAAATTAAAACAGATGGTGAAAAAGTTACATAAAGCTGCTTTGGGATATCTAGATTGGAAAGTCCAAAATAATCCTAATTATAAACCATGGCACTTTCCAGAGCAAATAACAGCACCACGAATACGAATAGAGGATGTAAGTTTATAAATTAAAACATATTTGTAGAATAAGATATCTTTGTTTTCTTTTTATTAATAGATGGATATATACGATTAAAATTAGAATCTAGCTAATATTCGATTTATCATTATAGTGCGTTAAATCTACAGAAGAAAAAAATTCCAAAGCTAATTATGTCGATGAGTCTGAATTAAAAGAGATACCTCATAAACAATCTACAATAATGGACAATGATTAATATCTCGTAGTATTGATGTAGATCTTTGCATAGATAAGAGTAGAACTATATAGTACAGTCTGTTAGGTACACACTTGCAAAGTGCAAATCATGTGTACGTTTTTGAGAGGACAAAAGTTTATGATGTAACTACTGAAGTTTTACACTCCGCATTGCGCCTTGTTGGCTACTATTTTTAAATGATGATGTTATAAAGGACAAATTTTATCATGGCCTGCTTTACATTAAGTGCTAATTTAAGCTTTTTATAAATGAATCCTACGTATTGTTATAATATAAAATATAGTTCTATCTATTTCCAAAGAGAATTTAAAGAAATGCACAATATAGGGAATATATAATTATCACTTTGATCTCTTTACTACGTACATTTTCTGAATATTTCAGAATTCTTATATATTGCATTTATATTAAACTATTATACATGTACTTTAACTAATGAAACCACCTATCTCATATATTGTGTGTTTCTCATTATTTATTATTAATATCCTCTTAATAACTGAACAAGTAAAGATGGTTTGTGCCAGCTATATATAATAAAGCGTTATATTTTAGAGTAATATACTGTGATTATAGTGCAAATAATCTTATTATGTTTCTTGTTGAAACAGAAATCAAAAAATAGCGGCAACAATTTTACAACAATTTTCTTCCTCATGGCAAACATTCCGCCAATAGTGTTCATAATTATTCTATTAATTTAAATAGCTTTATATAGAATATTATTATTATCTAAAACGAAGCTTTTACATATTTATTCTGAATCCTAATTTAAATAATCTTAAAAAAATCTTATAATATGTGTGTGAGTAAAGGAAAAAAGATAAATGTAGTAATTTGTTAAAAATATTTATAGTCTGATAATATTATAGTCTGATAATAATGTGCTTCATATTGGCAAAAAAAGTGTTATGATAAAGATTTCAATTTAAAGAAGACTTATTCACAGATTGTATTATCGTCTATTAATGATAAAGTTTTTTACAATATTTAAATATTATTATATATACACGAGTTTAAATACTGTATCTGAAAAAGTAAAGTGAATTTTTTAAGATTTATTATCAACATAATTTATTCATTTTATCAATTTCCATACTTCTTTACAAAAGAATGGTTTCTAAAATCAAACTTAAGCGACCTAAATATATATATATAGACATATATATATATATACATATATGTCTATTATACTACATATATATATATACTTTGATAATGAATCTGTATTCAACTATTAAACATATAATATTATATTAAATGTTATTTTTTTCTTGTAAAATAGTTGTTTCTTATTCAGGTTATATTAACATATATATATATATATATAATATAAATCATTGTAGTATCATATATAGTCTGTACAAAAGTTAAAGAAATAGAGGTTTTCCACAAAATTCTTCATAATTTATAATATAATTCCTATATCCTAAGATCAAAAACATAATGAAACTATGAGCACAAAGAACAGAAAAGAAAATGAAAAAAAAAAAAAAAAAAAAAAAAAAAGAAACACGGCGAGAACATAGAAATTTGATATATTTTTATATTTGTATACTTTATTTCCATTAATGAATTTGTTTATGTATACATTTCTATGCACTTGTATATATGCATGCATTTCTATGCATTTATATATATGTATGCATATTTATTTCTATAAAAAAAAAAAATAAATAAATAAATAAATTATAAGAATTAATTTATTATTACCATTAATTTTACATTGTAAATAAAATCCTTTTTTCATTTATGGCGGGAAAAAGTTCTTAGAAATTTAAAAAAATTCATTATATGATACGCCATCTAGAGACACGCGCTTTAATTACTTTGATTGAAAAGCGCGCTCTTCGTAAAATTAAACTAGTAAAGTATGAAATTGATAAAAGTGTAAAATGTAAATTGTTAAAATAAAAAGAAAGATATAATAAATCCCATAATATCTCCTTCTTGTAATCAAATAATTCTTATTTGAATACAATTTTTGTTCTGAATAATGTTCCGTTTTGTTCCATTTCATTTCGGTTCGTTTCGTTTCGATGAAATAAAATTTATAACAATTTGTTCCATACACGTGATATACTTTTTATCAACGAATAGAATTATTCGAGATAATTGTAATAATAATGATACTTTTGTAAAAGATTTTTTAAATGTCCTCGGAGAAGTTACAAAGTATATTGTTAATTATAAAAAAAAAATTTAGAAGCAATAAAAGTGAAACAATAGGATAATATTCTCTTTATACTTATTTTATTTAAGGCACTTAATTGATACTTCATATTTACATATTTTTATAGAGCTGTTATAATTGACATGTACATACCTATTTACATTCATACATACACAAATGCCCCCATTATAAATCGGCTAACATTACATTCATTATTTCGCGAAGTAGAATTTCATATTATATATAAAAATAAATGAATTGTTTTGTTTGTGGTTCTTTTTTCTTTATTTTTTTTTTTTGTTTTTTCTTTTTCTTTTTCCTCCCACCTTTATCTTTTCTTTTCTTTTCAAAAACGAATAGCAAAACCTTGATATTGCGGTCTCGTGACGTTCTCCCACATCGTAAATTCGCAATGATGAATCTTACTTCCGGGACTTCCTACCGTTGATAGCCATTGTGACCTGTATGAATAAAACGTGAATAACGAAACAGTAATAACAACGATTATGATAAATAACAATAATGATAGACAATTAAAAAAGTTAAAGAAAAAGAAAAAAAAAACAAAAAAAGATAAACAAGTTATATATCTAATCTGTATTAAAATAATATTTCATTTGATATAATGGACTATCAACGATTTATATTGAAGCGGAAGGAAATTATTTCAAATCACAATCGAGTTACGACTAAAGTCTATCATCAGTTAAATAGAACGTTGTACAGACATTTGCCGCGACGCCAATTGGCCGTTGAAATGAACTCTCGTCATCGAGCACGTGTCTCTGGTACAAGTAGTCTATACGTGTTATAACACCTTCAAGGGCCTCAAAATTATTCTTAGCTATCAAATTAGATCCAGTTTCGATTTGTACAGACGTTTTAGCGCATCACATGTACATTGATGTAAACGAGGTAAAATAAATGTCGCAAATATAAATACTTATTAAAAATAACTACACGAAGTATATGATATATAATAATATATATAGAGATTTAATTGTACCTCGGTTGAAATTAAAATAGTAATTAAAAAAAAGAAAAAGAAGAAAAAAAAGAAAGAAGAAGAAGAAAAAAAATCCGTGAAAAAAAAGGCCGTGAATAGATACGTGAAAGTAAAATAAGTGTAAATGTAATTGACAATGGTCATCGCTTATTTTGACGATTACGAAGAAGAAGATTACCAGGCACTACTGGTCTAAGCTATTACTTCATTAAATCATCATTAAATTCAGTCTTTGACCTAATGCTCGTTATTCGCTAATTCACAACTAAGGTCATAGGTTGTTAGATTCGTATTCTGTCTCATTGCATTTAAGAATCCACGTGCAAAAGAAGAGAAGAGAGAAAAAAGAAAAGAAAAAAAAAATCCGTCAATTGAAAAACGACAAAATCGTTGCAATTTTTGACGAATAAAAATCATCAATTTCGCGATCGAACGTTCATATCATTTAATATTTTATTATTTTAATAATACTAATGTTTATTATCAATATAAAAAATATATTCTTTCAATATGTCGTATTTATTATTAATCGTGCGTCGTTTATTAGAAATTGAATTATCAAAAAAAAAAAGAAAAAAAAAATTAAAAAGAAAAAAAACAAGATAGATGTGCGACGACGAAAAAAAAAAGAGAGAGAGAGAAAAGAAAGGATCATCGAATGATTGTATTTCAAGAGCAGTAATGACCTTGAAGGATTACCTTCGTTAAATCAAAATGACACTGTACGTTCTATACTGACATACATAGCTGAAGACGAATGACAGAGCATCGAGTCGACCGATCCATGGTATGGGGTAACAAGCTCCTACAGCTATTATAGAACGCGTGCCTTTGGCAGCAAGATCTGATCCAGATAATTAATTGATGCCACGGGCGATGACGTACGCACTTCCGATTAAAATGGACCTTCTAGTAATCAATTTTTGCAAATTTTTCAAACTATTTCATTACCTCGATCACGTCAATGACGTGTTTCTTTTTCGTGATTTCCTTTAAATCTCATGGAAAATACGTATTTAGAAAAGAAATCACGAAGTATACGACACTAAGATTTTAATGTGAACTTGAAAATATATTATGAGATACGATAATAATAATAGATTATAAGATATCGCAAGTAAACGAAGCAAAGAGACAAAAGTGTTTCTTTGTTTTCTTTTTTTTTTTCTCCTTTTTGTTTTTATTTTCTTTCTTTCTTTTCTTTTTTTTTTTTTTACAATTTTCTCGAGAAATCGATATAAATTTTTTTATACCTATACGATTTAATCGTTATTCACCTTAGGCACACATACTTTTTCTAAAATCTTATCATTAAGATTGAATGATGTTAACTTACATCTGATCGATGAGCGCACGAGGTCCTTGCATCTTTCCAAGTATCGTCCCTGTTTTACTGTTTTTAACCCAACCGCATATTCCAAGCTGCAGACATAGATCCCTGACGTATTTGGGAAAATATACGCCTGCAATCGAATCGATATTTTTTATATGTTATTATTCATAAGAACTAATATCGTGGAAGGATGATACTATATTCTTAATTAATTCGTAACTTTAAATCGAATTAATGAAACTAATGAAAAATAAAAAGATATATTTTTACGTTGTTGCAAATAAATATCCAATTCTTTCATCTTCTCTTATCATTAATGCTACAAGGAAGATAAAGACCTGGTTAACGCGATACACGGCAAAGTATCGTTCTGTCCGCTTAGTCACGAGACAAGTGGCCATATCCGACCATTAATTTATGCTCTAACGTTATCTCGTCTCTTAGGTCGTTGAATTCGTCTCGATCTTCTTTATTAAGGATGACGAAAGAAGAAAAGAAAGAAAAAAGAAAAAGAAAAACAGTCGAAAGATAATAGAAATCCCTTACGTCTTCTTAAATTGAATCGTTTTCAATCGTAATACCTAATTTCTAAACATAAACGCAAAGACCAGCCATCGAGGGATCGACACTATTCTTTTAATTCTTTTGAAATTGAGATCGATGGAATTCGATGATCGACAATTTCAGAACAACTCGATATATTTTATGGAAAATTGATCTATCGAATTGTTATCATTGTTATCTCATAAAAAGACAGATATCTATATTGAAATGTATTTATATGTTACATACGATCGTAAATGTTTCGTAAATGATAAATAAATTTTTTATATATCATTTCATCGATCTGAAAAATATTTAATTATAATATTCCATTGATATTCTAATGAAAATCAATATTGATCATTAAATTATTTAATGAAATGAAGTATACGGATTTATTATTTGTTTTTTATTCGCCAAAAATAAGAAAATCGGAGCAAGAAAAAAAAAGAAAAGAAAAAAAAAAAAAAGAAAAGAAACAGAACTTTTATCGTTGCATATAATATTAAATCGTAAAAATCGTTAATAGTTTAAAAAATCATTTCAATCAAAAGAAATACGCGAACGAACGAAATAGATTATCTTTATATAATTTACAATTCTTACCTTGAACTTTACCAAATACTTCAAATTCAACGGAAACCAATGGTTCGTTGCGAAGGGGATCGTCCGATGGCATTTTGCTTTATAATAATACGTATTATATATATATATATATATCCGATGTATAAAGTTTCTTAAGAAACTTTTATATTCGTAACTCGGCACTCTTTTCTCTTGATATCGCGAGAAATTTCGTTCGTTTTAATCTTTCTCGTTTCGTTAAAGATTCTACGCGTTCTATTTCTTATCTATTTAAACATACGATTCAATTAAAATAAAATCGCCCCCGCAATTACAACTTCCGCGTAGTTCTTTTCTTACGTTAGCTTATCTTTCGTTCGCGAACGCACTCCTTCACCTTTTACAACCACGAGGCGACTCTTTAACTTTAACCGATTCTCGTTGCACGTCGCCGCTGAGACTCCTCAAATAGATTTCCCCACTCTTCGCAAATTGCATCGAGAATCGATCGATAAATAGTCGTCCCTCGATCAGACCGATCTAACACTATACACCGATACGTCTTTCTATTGATTTTCTTTTTTTCTTCTTATTTTTCTTTTCTCTTTTTTTCTTTTTTCTTTTTTTTTTCTTTCTTTTTTTTTTTTATGTCTTTCCTTTTTCTTTTCGCGTGCTCGAACACCTATCCACCCTTAATACCTACCAACCCCTCTCCCACCCCACCAACACTACCACCATTAACATCACCATCATTATTACCCTAAGTCATTTCACGAAGATCCACTTATGAACACATTGTAATTTATACAAAATGACTTATCGAGGTAGACAACCTCGTTAATATGTAAGATTGACTGATTAATCTTAAGCTATATACCGAGTGTGTCATTTAAAACTGATGTTGCTAATATCTCGATTATTTTCAATGATAGAAATTGATTTCTCATGATGTATTATAATTCCTTCGAAGGGAGAATTGAATATTTTTACATGTAAGTTATGTCTTTCGAAATATAAAGATCAAGGAATATTTCGTCGGAAATTGATTTAATTTGTTAATAGTAGATCAAAGGAAATTTTGTGAAAAAGAACATCTTTCATTGATCATCTGATTATTTTGGAAAATATGATACTCACGTGAAATTTTTTATTCCTACTGTATATCATCATCACTTCAAATCCAACATATATATTTTTTCAGAATAATTTATGTATTTATTTATTTATTTATTTAGTTTTTATTTATCATTAAAAATAAACGAGATATTCAGGTTTCCTGCTTTACGCTTATACCCGGTATATGTATATGGTACATTATTATTAGAGTCTTGATATCGATGCGTATTGTATATTCAAAACGTTTATATATATATATATAAATATATCTGTTCAAAGAGAATTTCTATAATTGGCTTCTTGCAGAAAGCTCTTTGTAGGAGATACGTTTGTTATACGATAATAAGAAAGACTTGTAATATTGATAAACATTATTATTTCACTTTATAACAAATATGTATATCCATTGAAAAAATTATAACGCAAAATTTACTCGACAAAGTTGAGAAAAATAATTAATGAAAAATAATTAATGAAACACTGATCGACTTCATTTAAATATCTTACTTCTTTTGCCTAAACTAGATTCAATGATTATGGTTGATAGTAATTAGATTATTTCTATCTAATTGTAAATATTTTTTTATTATTATTATTTCTCCTTGTCTTTTATAGAATTTTTCTTTTTTTTTTTTTTTCTTTTCTTCTTTTCCTTTATTACCATTATATATAGATAGCTCTCATTGTAATTATTCAAAGCTTAATAAACTTGTTCCAAATAATATATAGGTATCAAAAAGATAAAGAACAAGAGAGAGAGAGAGAGAGAGAAGAAAAAAAAAATATATATGTCTTATTAAACATAGAAATATGAGTTTTCAATTTAGGGTTGAGAGATTAGGAAGGAATTCGTAAATTCATAAAGGGAAGAATTATCAGTGATAATAAAGGATAGTAAATAATGATAGAATATTGAAGACAATCAATATGTCTTTCTCAAGTTCTTTCGTTTAATTTTTTTTTTCTTTTTTCTTTTATTTCTTCTTTTTTTTTTTCTTTTTTTTCCAGCAGAAACGATCTATCATCAATCCGATCATCGAATAATATAAGATCACTTTGATTAATGAAATTTGCGATTATGGTGATTATAAAAAAAGTGACAATAAAAAATGAAAAGCTCCAATTGTTGGCATTATATCGTATATTGTATAAATATTAAATGTAGGCCAGAAGGGCAGTCGTTCATTGTGGAATTAAGCACTTCCCATTGACTTGCCCGCCATACCATTGTTCCGTCATTATATCGGTTAATTAATTATTATTAAGCCGTGACGTAGTAATTGCCGGTACAAGAGTAGAAATCGTATATGAGTACAGGATACAACGGGAGAGAAGGGGTTAGGATCTATTTATAATGATTGTATGCAATCTATTAGCATTGGTCTATTCAAGGTCTTCCATTTGGTGGTATATGATAGTATTGCTCGTTATGAAAATTAATTGGAACAAAAAGTCTTTTCTTTTTTTTTCCCCCGGACTACATTTTAAATGAATTATGAAAGATTTCAAATGAAATCGAAACTTTTTAATCAGGATATGATCCGATCCGATCCGATGAAGAAATTATTATTTCTATATATTCATTAAAATGATATTCAAAAAAATATATTCATTAAAATGATCTTTAAAAAGGCTATCATCGATTTTATCTCTTTAAAATATCATAAGATAAGATAAGATAAACAATGAAACACGTGAAACGCACGTGTTTACGTCAAGAAGGAAGCTGTAACAATTAATCCTTAATGATTGACCGTATTTTTTTTTTTTTTTTTTTTTTTTTTTTTTTTTTATAATATACTCACCTATAAAACGAACGATCATCGATTTAATTTAAAGGGAACATTCGGCGGAGCCTATCGACTCTTTATAGGATTTATATTTATTTACGTAAACACTTGAATAATTTTGTTGTTATTTATTTTCCGATTTATTCTATATTCATCGATATTTCAATACGAAATAAACGAGGAATGTATATTATTGTTTCGTCATTATGATTAACGTGCAAGAAATATATTCATTCAAATGACACGTTTCTTAGTCGTGTTAATAATAATAATTTACAATGGAGTATTGTGCATTTTTGACAAATTTTAACGGCGACGGGTATTCATCCGTACGAACATTATATTAACGTCGTTCTCACAGCCGCAGAGCATATTTAACTTACAATGCTCACACTTTTCTTCTCCGTATTTCCTTTTTTACTTTCATCCTGGCAAAGATTAACGATTGTTTCATTTGTTTGTAATATTTATTTTCTTTTCTCTTTTCTTTCTATTTCTTTTTTTTTTTTCTTTTTCTTTACAAATCGTCCTCCTCCTCCTCCTCCTCCTCCTCCTTTTTCTTTCTATATTTCCTCATCATTTCAATTTTCTTCAATTGGCCAGTTGGATAGATATTACGTAGACGTTATATAAAAGAAAGCACTGAAAGTATTTTTTTCTTAGGCTTGTACATTTCTATTAAGCGTAAATCCGATAGAACATTAATTCCAATTTGATTCATATTATCGATCCTTTTGATTCTGACCACGTCGTCTACGTAAAAGTCAATGTTGGCAAAGACGATATTTTAAGGGTAGGAGAGATTTAAAAGAAGATCACGGTATTGCGGCTTTCACGAGTGAATATGTACCTTCTTCCCTACGAACGTATTCAATGGATTGGCAGTAATCTTATACGAGAGATTCGGGATTTCCTGGAATGATCGTAGTCGATGTACTATTCTGAAGTAGGGCTCCGTTCTCAGCATCCTTGCCGGTTCCATCGGTACAAGAGGCGAAGTCCTTGGACGCGCTCAAAAGATTTCGTCTTCTGGCTTCCTTTTTCTCACGTTCGATCTGAAAATGTGTTTTAACGTGATTAAAATTATTTTTATAATTTTCAAAAAGAGAAAGAGAGAGAGAGAGAAAGAGAGAGCGAAAGAGAGAGAGAGAGAGAGAGAGAATCGGAAACGAATCTGCAAGATATTTCGTAACATAACGATTCTATTGTATAATACGCGAAAAAAAAAGAAATAAATAAATAAATAAATAAAATAAAATAAGTTAAATCAAATTTGTCCATACGATTTATTTCTCTGTGAAATCATATTAAACATTGAAATTTTGTATTTTAAAGGTGTTTTTAATAAAAAAAAAAATAAATAAATAAAAAAATAAAAAAAAAAAGCATAAATAAAAACCAACCTTGAAAAAGAGTCGAAGATAATGGCACGGAAAGATAACGCATTTGCCCTCTTCCTCCTCGGCGTCAATGTAAACACCACGAACGAGAATAGAATTACTGCAATTGAGTAATAGGAGAAAGACGAAGCAACCTACGGATGTTATCCAGCAGGAGAGTACTAAATTATTCGGCAGAAGCCATAGATCTAATAAGTTCCAAATACCGCGCCAAACATTGACGGTTCCTAGGAAACTAAGAAGGAGGAAGGCGTCGGCCGCTATCAGACGAGGGAGACCTTCCAAACGAGCGCAGACGTAGCGCATCAAGGGTTGTAAGCTAAACGTTACGACCACTATTATGTAGCCGATTGCCTATGAATTCGAACGATCATTTATATGTTATATGTAATAAATAATTCTTTAAAAAATAAAAATTATAGAAGAAAATTATATAAATTATGTAAATCATAATTTCTTTTATCTTTTTTTTTCTTTTTCCGATTTGATAAATGACACATCGTAAAGATGCTAAGTCATTATTTAGTTATTTTTTAATTATTTGTTCTTGTTTCTTTGCTTTGTTTTATTTTTTAATAAAAATTTCTACGTGTACACCATATGCAATATCGTTGATACAAAGGGCAGGTCCCATCTCTATCTTAATTATATTAAATATTTCCTTCGTTCTTAATCATAAAGAAATAATGATGTTTAAAGGAAAAAAGAAACAAAAAATTGATAAGATTATTTCAAGAAAATTGCACTATGTCCCAAGAAATATTCTTAACTTTACTATTAGATCTTATGTTTATACATACTTTTGTAATAATACAAATTTGCTGAATCGCATATACTACTGACTTTTTCTGATAGAAAAAAAGAAAAAGAAAAAGAAAAAAAAAGTCACAAGAAGGAACTCCGTTGACGATTATATTTTGCAAATCATTCAATTAATGCATATGTCCTGTTTTTATATTATCTTAAGCAGGCCATTATTGAATAAAAGAGTCAACAAACAAAAAAGATAAAACAGTAGATTATCATTGTTAAATACTTCGTAGATTAGATTAGACAGATCTATTGCCATATCGTTATCTACTTAAAAATATTATTATTATTATTATTATTATTATTATTATTATTATTATTATTATTATTATTATTATTATTATTATTATTGTTATTATAATATACATATATACATATATATATATATGTATATTATAAATGGAAAGATGAAAACGAACGTGACATTTCATGTTGCGTCAGTCTATGTATATTTCAATTAAAGCTAATCATTGACTGATAATCTTTATAATATATATATATATTATATTATATATATTATATAATATATATATATATGTTATATCGGTATCTATTTTTAGATAGATCCTATCTTCTGCAATTCTGTATGATCAAATATATATATCTATATATTTGATCATATATAATTAATTGATTATCGAATTGGCAATACTTACGAGAGAACCTAAAGCAGAATGTTCCCGATTTTCTGGAAGAAGATAGAGATCAAAGAGGATCCAGACTCCTCTCCAGACAAATACAACCAGTGTACCGACGACACCAACACTAAACGCACAATCAAGTAAGTACAACGACCAGCCCCTCGTATTCTGTAACCACACAAATACATATTATATAGAAATTATCACATTGTTATGTAATATACTTAATTGCTATATCTGTTATGTAAGATATTTAATTATTATTTATATATATATATATATATATATATATACACGCTTAATTATTAAAATATTTAAAATATATAATACGTAAATTAATAGATGAATTTCAGCTAATAGATACTTGTAAAAAAATAAAGATACCATTCCTTTTTTTATATAAAATTATTAACAATTAATATTATTAATAGGCGCAAATAGTATGAAAAAGAGGAATAATGATAACTATGACGTAAGATGTAATTATTAATGAATACGTACGATAATTGAAATAAATTGAAATTTGTTAATGAAACGTACGATAAGCTCGTCTTAAAGATAAAATGCTAATGTCTTTTTTCTTTTTTTTTTTTTCTTTTTAATTTTTTGTTAACTCCGGCTACTATTTATTGGATCAGTATTTCAAAAATTATTAATCAGTATTTCTAATAAATGATCATTATTTGATACAAGTGGTCAGTATTATACCGATTAATAGAAAAACTATTAGTATGTTAATTAAAATATTTCTATAAATATAATAATTCTTTCGAAATTTTCACATAATTAATCACATAATTTCTGTTTGACGCTTAATAATATTTATATTTATTATTTGTTTAACTTAATAAAATATCGATTAAATCAATAGAAACGCTTTTAAAAGGTGAAAATAAATGGATACGTTAGAGGAACAACACCCTGATTTGAGCAATCATTTTTTTTCTTCTTTTTTTTTCATTCTTTTTTTTTTTTTTACTTTATCGTCGTTTTTGAAAGATAAATTCATTTGAAATTATGCACACGCCATAGGAGGAAGACAAGCTATATAAATTTGGGATTCGACGATAAAAAGAAATTATTACAATAAATGGGAAGAAAGAGAAAAGAAAAGAAAAGAAAAAAAAAAGAAAAGAAAAGAAAAGAGAAAAAAAAAAAGAAGAAGCAGAAATAAAAGATCATTTTTGAACAGATAATTCTGAATAGCTAAGCAAAGAAATACCTTTGCCGCTAGAAGTTCGTGAATTGTCTTGGGCTTCTTATATGGTGGGTCGCCATGAAAACCATTCGAATCAAGCGGCAGAAGGTCGAAGCGGAGAAAACTGAAAAAAAAAGAAAAAAAGCAAATCTTCGTGAGGAGATTTCTAAAAAGAGATTTCTGACACGTGCTGCTCAAATCAGTTTGCGCCCGATCGATAAAGAGAATATCGATAATGTTACTATAGAGAAGAAAAAAAAGAAGAAGAAGAAGAAGAAGAAGAAGATTATAGACAGAAACGAAAATTTGCTAAAGCTTACATTTGACAAAACGAACTTGAAATTTTCTTCGAGAGATTTCGAATAACGAAGCTATTGATTGGGCTACATTAGAGAAAGAAGATGGAAGAATATATCGATCATTATCGTCCCTTTCAATTCAAATCATTGATCATTGTTGAATAATCGTCTCGTACGATTAAAAAAAAATACGATATATACTAATCGGACTCGTATACATCTATATAAGTATATATATATATATATGTGTGTGTGTGTGTGTATGTAAAATAATAATTTAATTATTGTATTATATAAGATAATTAGAATTCTCTTGGAAATCAAGTAGAAGGAAGATAATTGTATTCGATAGGATGTTCGAGACGTTGAAACAATAATTTCGTAAACGTCGACTGTAACTCTCGATGAAACTTAACTGACGTTGATCTCCAATTTAGCCATTAGCCAAATTGAATCGACTCCTATCTTGAAAAGAGTGAAATACTACTTGCCCGTAAAAAAAATCCCCGTTTCTCGGAGAACCACCATCTGATCTTTCATTTCTGATTCTCTTTTGGTAGATAAATTTACTTTCTTTTTTCGTTTCTTAGTACAGTGGGATAGGGGGAGAGGGAGAAGAGGGGAGGGGCGAAGGAAGGGAAGAAAGAGGAGGAGGAGAAACAAAGGAAAAAAGAAAAATGATGTTCGCATACGGATTTAACAATTTTCAAAATGATCGTATTTTGATGTTAGATGCGAATGGATGAATGAACGATCGTAACTTATTAAATCCTTCCTATCGATGATAAAAGAAATTTATACGAGTAGATAGCGTAAATGCATTTACTTATGCTTGAACGTTATGCCTCTGCCTGTATGGATCATACAAGCGCAATACTGATCATGATCGGGGGAGATAGCCGGAAACTGTGCTTATGCGTGAACGATGTGGAACCTCAAGCGCTCGTAGGATATGCAAAAATTCAGCGTTCGCGATCATTTTTACAATAGTTGAAGAATTTTATATAATTTTCATTGGGCACCATCAAAGCTATCCCAATGTATTACTTTAAATCAAAACATGTCATTTTTTCATCACGTCGATATTTGCAATACGTTTGATTAATAATAAATGTAATATTATTTATCGATTGAAAGCCGATAAATAATATGACATTGTTTCGACTTGATCAATAATTTTATAGAGAAATGGATAGGAAGAGAGAGAGAGAGAGAAAGTAAATGAATATAAGACCATTATGAATGATCGTATAAAGAATATTATGATGAAAAGGATATCTGAGTAAAAAATATCCGATAAATATTCATTAGTATTTTTTTTTTTTTAAATTTCCCTTGCGCGTCATCGAATAACCAAAAGTCCACTCGTTGAACTCTTAAAAAGTAATTGCTCATGGACAATGTTCATTGAACAAATGGACTGTTTATAAGATTGATAGCATGAAAGGGATATATGATTCGTATGCACTTTATTATACGAATTAAGATGATAATTTGTTTAATCATTGCGATTAAATAGGGAACAATATGTGCCTATGTAACAATATAAGTATACGTAACTTATATCATTTTATCACTTAGATAAAACTTCGACGTCTTTATAATTTATTAAGATCATTGAGAAAAAATTAATTAAGCGTTAATATAATAATAATCCTCGATTCGTGGTATAACTGTCAATTTCAGCGGAAAGTATTTTGTTATATTCTTATCGGCACGTGTCACGTTGTACCGCGTTAAGCAAATCGCCCCTTGACGGGAGAGGGGCTCGGTTTAATTTCATCCGCTTTATTTTTTATTCGAAGATCGAACGTCAATCTAAAGTTTAAAGAAAGATCGATCGACGATCAATCTTCGAACAACAGCTTAACTCTAAATATAATATATTTATGCTTTCGTAAATCGAAAACAAAATAAAATGAATGCATTGAAGGAAAAAAAATGTCGAGGGAAAAAAAATTAACAAATGAAAAAGTCCATCGGACAAAAAGAAAGTCGCGACAGTCATGTATGGAATTAATAATTCGTTTGTAAGATATTTTCAATGTATATTCTCGCGAGACATTGTTCTTTCGATTTTGCATTAATACAGCAATAAACGAAGTGCAATATCTTTAAAATAACATACAATATATTCCAATCTTAATGGAATATATTGTTTAAATAATAACATTAACGTATGAACATTAACGTCGCGATAAAATAGCAAAGAAATATTTATTCGGAGGCCGCAGGGCAACGGAAAAAAAAATCGTTTTGAAAGACATTGTACTAAGATAGATATACATATAAAAAAGGGGAAAAAAAACAAGGAATAATAATAATAAAGAAGGAAACTTACGTTTACGCGAAACATAGTCTGCACTTCGAAGTATCCGGGACAGGAATCGAGGCTAAGGGAGAAGGGCGGCGCGGAAACGTTTCTGATAGCACGCATAATCGCTAGGGCTAGAAGACTGACCGCAGTGGTTGCGAAGACGGTGCTAGGTATCAGTTCGGTATAAAAATCAAGGGCTTCCCAAGCGCCACGCCATGCATTCACACAACAAAAGCCAAAAACAGCTGTGTAAAATCTTGATCCCGCGTAATAGGACAATCTATGCTTGTCCGGATGTAAAAGATCATTTAGACGATGTTGAGTAATGCTAAAGACGAAAAGTCCGGTAAATCCTATTGTTACCGAGACAAAACTACTGAATACTGGATCGTCTTTGTAGAGATAAGCGTCGCTTAGACCCCATGTACCTCTCCAATAACCAACCACAGCTGGTGCAGCTACTATCGCCGAAAATATTGTATCCAAGATCGTTAGGATCATATAATGAAGCCGATTCGATGATTGACTGTCCAATCCTCCCGTCATACCAACACCAGTACGTAATTCGACCATCCTCATCCAATCTTGATCGAGTCTAGTCGCGCTGTTTGTCATCGTGCATGATTTGTTCTTTTACTCTCTCGATCTGTCGCTAAACAACGAGGAGAATCCTCTTTCTCGTGATTACATCCAATCGACGATAGCTCATTATTCGTCGAAATGATCAATTCTTCTTTATTAAACCAATCATTCGTTAAAATTGTCCATTTGAGATTATCAAGTTTATCTGTGTCTCCTCTTTTTCCTTTATTTCCTTTTTCTTCCACCGTTTTCCTTTTCCTCTATACAATCGACGATAAGAAAATCATTTCAATCGTTTTTCCGAATAGATCTTGCCGTGATTGTACGCCAATGTATCACGCGATTCTCATCGATAATAATATAAACGTTTCTTGTGTCGTGTCCTCTAAACATTTTCACTCTATATCACCGTCTAATAAAGATCACTTTCTTCAATACCTCTGACACATCTAATTTTTCTCTTGCATCCCTTATAACCTCTTTATAACCCTTTTCTTCTACAAATCCTACGAGAATTTGTAGAAAATCTTAAAAGGGAATTTGCGAATTATTAGATTTGAATCGTCGTCTTTAGAAGTTGGGTGGGTGATGGTGAGTGAGCAAAGGGGGAGGGAGGAGGAGTGAGGTAGAGATAAAGAGAGAGAGAGAGATAGAGAAAGAGGAAAAAAAGAAAATTTTACGAACGTTTCCAAATAAACCAACTTCGAAGCCGAGTACTTAAGTGTACAAGAGAAATTATGGTAGCACCAAAGATTATGATGACGATCGACCGATCGACAGGTCGGATAGCGGGTGAGTACTGACTTCTGTTTAGCCACCGCTATCTTTTATCAACCGTCGAGTACCAACACTCTCACATTATCGTAAATGACACTCTCGTGTGGACTACGACACGGAGAATAGTATAGTCCTCTCCTCTCCATCAACTTTACCGTCGAGGCACACCGACACCCCCCCACTCGTGTATCTGTTATGATCGTTCCATCTACGATACACTATTAAGAATTAGATCATTGTATGGATATGCCTGTTTCCAAAACGATGATATTCAACGTTTTCGATCTTAGTTCAAAGAACGCAATTGCGTTTTCGCACTTAAGAACATTCGATATAGCATTCTAACAACTAGCCTGTATATACGTTTCTAACATGCATCATTGTATGAAGGGTTACATATCATACGGGGCAAACACGTATAAAAAAGAAATGTATATATATATATATATATATAATATAATATAAAATGTAATAATAACTTAATATATATTATATAAATATATATATTGTGGAATATATTATTATATTTATTATATGTATATAAAATATAATATATTATGTAAGACCGTTTTCCTTATCGTATATGTTATATGTTTATTTTATACTTACAACTTATCTATTTGCAAGTTATTTAAAATGTGTATGACGAATGTGTATACTTATAGTTTATATAATTACGGAATGCTTCTATCATAAACATACATATATATACACATATATATATATATATATTAGCAAAGTACGAATATAAAAGTTTCATATATCCAATTATTGTTTGCAAAAATATATGTATAAAAATGATTTGATACATATATTTTGTAAATATACAGGGTGTCCGAGAATAAATAGAAAATATTTTAGGAATGATTTCAGCTCATCTAAATAATAAAAAAAAAAGTATATTTTTTGTTTGTTTCGAATATTTTCTTTTTACTTTGTTTTCGAATTATAGTGAATTTGTTAGCGCAACAATTTTTTCTTTTTTTGTTTAAATAAGTAAAACTGAATCAAATGAGAAACTTCAAAGAAATTTCAAAACAATATTTGAGAATATATGGAAAGAATGAGATGATCATTGATAGTTCGCAGACTTGTATTGAAACGTGAGATGGTCATTTCTTTAAAGATCTTTTATGAAAATAAGAGAATAACAGATTAGAGTTCTATTGAAAATTAAATATAATAATATAATTTAAGAAGAAAATCAAGTAAGACATATGTATGTTTATTTCAACTTGTTTTTTTATTGTTTTGAATTGCTAAAAGGCATTCCTAAAATATTTCTCTCTTATCCTATGACAATTTAATTTGTTATATACAACGTGAATTGAATTTATCGTGTTATTTAGGATAAAGGGTTTTTTTTTTTTTTTAAATCGAGATACGAACAAAATCAAAGAGAGAAAGAGAGAGAGAGAGAGAGAGAGAGAGACAGACAGAGACAGACACAGAGAGAAAGAGTGATAGGGGGGTGGGGGTCAATCGAGGGAATGGAAAAATTTGAAAAATCAAGTGGCCAACTTGACGAAACCATGTTTGAGCCACCTTGAAGCTTCATCTTTTTTAACTAGAATTTCCTGTCGAACAAATTCCACGGGCTTTTGTCACGTCGAAGTTATCGCTAATCGTCAAGGCTTTTTGTCTGCCAATCAAGCTTCGATTACCACAATCTTCTCACCTTGGCTCGTCACTTTTTGACAAGCCGTCATGGTATGTCATTTTAGGCTGGACATACGACACCCAAGTGACAAAATTTAATTGAAGCCATAACTGTTGGTTGAATAATAATAACAACAGCTTTGACTTCAATGGAATACTTAGCCTTTCATATAGTTAATTGGCAATTGTTTATCTATTATTTTTTAAAAGGACAAAACAATTTGCCCCTTAATCTTTCGCGAAATTGTCGCGCGAGTATGAAAGAGAAAAAAGGAAAAGAAAAAAAAAAAAAAAAGAAAAAGAAAAAAGAAAGGAAAAAGAACGAAAAGAAAAGAAAAAAGAAGAAGAAAATATTTATTTACTCGTCGTTAATCATTTAGAACAGAGAAATATTTTGATCCGATGGTTTATTCAAACGTTAGTTCTAATATTTAATATACACTGGCATATAACTTTATTGCACATTATTCAATTTGTCTTAATCTAGACTGGAGAAGAAACGAAAGTGTGTCATGACAAACGTTCGTGAAATCACGTCTCTCGTAGGACGTACATACTTTTGTGATACATTACACCTATATTATGTATAATATGTATATGATTTGTTCGATTGAACGATGTTTCTCTGAGAGATACCAAAAAAAAAAGAAAAAAATATATATATATATATGATTTACACTACAATTTTGATACAAGAAGAAAAAGAATCATGGTATCCATTAGAGAAAGAGAGAGAGAGAAAAAAAGATTATATATCGATCTTCATTTTTATAACTCAGTAAAGATTATCAGCATAAAGGCGGAAAAAAATGAAGTTTACACGTACACTTCGTAATTGATTAAGAACGTGATTCAAAATTTTTCTTGATAAACCTTTTTTTTTTTATATATATATATATATATATATAATTTCAATCAATTGCGAAATATTTGCTTTTACATCTATATATGGATATATTCTGTATAAAGGAAACAAATCTGTAAAATGCACATCATATTCTTTAGAAATACGCAACTTCATCACGTTCGTCATGACAAAACTTAATATAATCAATTAAATCTACAAAAGTGCAAACAAAGTAGTGAACGGTCACTACTTTGTTTGCACTTTTGTGCAATAATAAAGTCTTTTTTCCAAGAAAAATTACACGCTCATCGTCAATTATCACGGTACTTTATATTTTCTTTCAAAAATACCATCCCTCTCAATCTTATCGTTCAGTTATTTATATTGTTTATATTGTTTATATCGTTGTCGTATCATCGTACCAGGACGGAATTTCCATTCATATCGAGAAATGATTATTACGCAAGTCTATACGGGGGGGAGAAAAAAAAGAAAAAATAAGAAAGGAGGAAATAAGAAAAGAGGGAAAAAAGGCAATTAAAAAAAAAAAAAAAAAAGAACCGGGAAAAGATCGCTTAGATTACAACATTTTTTATAAAGTAATCCAAGTATCAGCCAATGATTCATTTTAGTTTTATAAATATATCATATCGTATATGATTTAATAATTCGTCAAAGTTTTACAAATATATAAGATTTAATTCTGATTAAACGACTTAATGCGCGTGATAATACATTACATAATATCTATGTTACTTTCCTTATTGATTGATACATATATGCTAATTTTTTGTACTCACTCGTTTAAATAAAGTTAGGAATAGGAAGAGACGATTATAGTTGTCGATATTTATATAAAATGGCGGGTGCTAATAAATTTCGTACACATCGAAGCCCTTACAAGACGCTTATAAATAATATCGTTAAATTTGCATTTATCCTGTAACATAAAACAAAAACAAATAAAAAAATGAAAAAGAAAAAGAATCTTGTGTTTATTTATATTTCAAGATAGATGACTTAAATTTATTATAATATTAATCAAAATTATTTTAATTTGTTATAATATTAATCAAAATCACTGTAATAATTAATGACAAACGCGATTATTTTTATTCCACTGAGTTAAATAAAGTAATTTTTTTTTCTTTTTTTCTGTTTTGTTCAATACTTTTTCAGTACGATTATAACGATTATTAAATTTTCATATTTTTTTGCTAAAATATATACGTATATACATATACATATATATATCATATTTTATTATCTCGTCACTAAATCATTTTGTAAAGAATCATTTCCTTGACTAATATACTGCAATGTTCTAATCGATAATAAAACTTTTATATAACTTATTCCTATCTTTTATTCTCAAGTATATGTGAGTACATACGCGTACACACAATATATATTGCACGCGATTATTACATGACTGTATTATAATATAACGTTATTATGCATACATGTTTTCAATTACAAGAACATTATAGAGAAAAATAAAAGATATCAATCTTCTATATAAAAATGATTATAATAATAAACTTATCATAATCTATGTATATGCAAATATTCCGTCGAGTATGATAAAGCTATACTTCCAATGTATTATGCAGACTAGTCCAAATACGAAAGTATAAATGATTTTATATATTTGGCATAGTATTTGATTTAACAAACAATTCTTTTTTGTCTTGTCATTCACATAGTCGTAAAGGTGATATTTCGTTACCGCAAAGATTGTGTGAAAAAGTATACTGAATGTGAAATCGTTGATTTGTATTCAAATTGATTGTTAAAATAAAAGTTATTCGATAATACAAAATTAATATACATATTTATCAGAATATTTTTATGTGTCTTGCGAGTAACTATTTTTAAAACAAAATTTCTTTCTTTTTTACTTTTTCTTATTAAATTTATTTATTTTATTATCTTTAAGTAAAATAAAACGAATAGAATAGAATTTTGTTAAACCTAATAACTTGTGATTTTTATTCTTACATCTTATTATAAAAATCCAGTAGCTCCCATATTCCTCTCTAAAAACCAATTATCGATGCTTCAAGTATAGTTATGCAAATCGTTACATCGATTAACGTCAAAATGTGATTCGTGTTAAAAATATGTAACTTTAAAAAAAAAAAAAAAAAGAAGAAATATATTATCTTTTAAATCAGCTAAATTTGCATTCTAATGATATATTTTTTACATTTTAAGTAGATTAACGTTAAAACTTTTAAACCCGTCAAAATAACGGATCTTATGAATTATTAGAGTAATATTAATTGAAAATTGTTTTTTTGTTTATTTATTATTGTAATATTAAATAAAATGAAAATATGTAATAACGATAGGATGAAGTATTTCCTTTTACTTTTTCTTTCTTCTTTTTTTTTTCTTTTTTTTTTCCTTTTTTTTTCTTTTTTTTTTTTTTTTTTTTTGAGTATCCATCACATTGACAAGTTTGTTAAAGATATATCGATAGTGATTGTTAAAAATAGATAGATAATTGTATTTTACTTCGAATTTTTCATTTTTTAAATGATTGTTTGAATCATCGTTTAGTATCACTTCGTTATGTCATTGCTACTTATGATACCATTCAAGTATTTCTTTTTATTATTTTCATCCGTTGTTTTAAGATTCATTGACACCATATTTATCAATCTTTTCCGATAATTTTGAAGCTAGAGAATTCCCAGACATAGATTTTTCATCATTACTATTATCCATAAATTCATTCTATTTCGATGTATGCTCGATATCAAAATTATTCAATGACATATTCTAATTTTTTTCCCCTATTCATTACTATATTTTAAAGAAACGCAATGTCTTACGCTATATCTTTCCTCATACTGACTCGAAAAATATAATGTACTCAAAAATGTACTTTTTATTATCACTTTTTCTTACAATCTCTACTTCGTGTCAATAAATATCGTCATTTCAAAAGTAAGGATTGTTTCTTTTTCCATTTCTATATATACAATTGCCTGAAAAAGAAAAGAGAAAAATGATGACTTGTAAAGCTAAAAATATCATATTTATTATTTGACAAATTACAAATATTTTAAGAGATGCAATTTGTATTGATAGTAAAAGAGATAATAAAATTATTCAATTTAAAATTACTATATATATACATATATATTGATTATATGTGTATATATATATATATTGTAATTTTTATAATTATAAATTATTAATAAATATATAACATATAATAAGAAATATTATAATTTTTTAATTATTAATAACTTACAATGTCTCGCTATATTAATTTTATCTGGTAAGTGTAATAATTATATTTATCATTTATTTCTATTATTTTTATAGATTTATTGCGAACATAAGAATAATACAATAACTTCCATATAGCGATAAAATTTTATCTAATGATAAATCATTAATCTAAAAAATATTTTAAATGAAATCTTTCAAATGATTCCTACATATTATCAATAATATTTAAATTTTCATATTTCTTTTGTTTAAATATAATAAATTGAAAATATATTACATACTATTTATCTTTCATCATTGATCAAAAATTTAGATTTTTGTTATACTTTAATTTTAAATTAATATTAAAAATGGCATCGAACCAGAACTAAACGATATCAAGATCATTCTGTTTTTTTTATCTTTGTATTGGAATGATGCGCCATCTGGTGTACAAAAAAATAAATACCCTTTTACAAATGGATGCCATATTATTTTGATTTGACTTGAAAATATTACTATCTAAAAATTTAATACATTTTTTTAATTAGGATCGACTTCTTTTAATGGAAATCCTCATGTTGCTCGTTATTACGCAAATGTACGCAAATGCAATAGCCAATCGTATTTTGCTAAACAAAAAAAAAAAAAAAAAAAAAAAACGGAAAAGGAACAGAGAGGCAGAATATGATATAACATTGTCTTTTGCTTCTTTTTCTTCTAGAGTTTTATAATTCTACATTTAGTTATAGGTTCAATAGATTTTATATATATTAATTTTTTTGTCGATGAAACTAATACAGTGTGAATGAAGCTTAAAGAAACTAAGCGCGACAGCAGATAATACGAAAAAAAAATCTAGTCAGTAGTATTATGACGTGATGACATTTGAAAATTTGGTTGATCATTAAATTGTCATTGAACACCGTTGATCGTTGAATAATATTCATATCATTTCAATTTTAAATTGCTTTTGATTGTATCAAACTAATTCACGTCCTAATGCATTACATTTGACTCATAAAACGATATTGATAATGACAGTAACAATCGTCATTATGTATTAAAATTATTAAATTCAATGCAATGTTTAAATTAATGTTTTTGTTATAATCATACAATGCATCTAAGTGATTAAGAAAAAAATTATACATGACTTCTGCCGAATATTTTATCAGTTTGATAACAGTGGCAAGTGCAAAAAAATTAGCTACAGCACTTGTCGTTTGTTTTATACTTTACCATGGCGTTATGCATCTTATTTACGGTAATATCTTTATTTACTTTATTATTATTCTATTTTAAAGATATATGTTTAAAAGAGATATATATTTTTTTAAAAAAATATATCAGAAATATAACCATAAAAAATTTCATTATTTTATATCCTTTATGGAAGTGTCTTTGAAAATAGATATTTTATCTTTTTGTCCTTAAGGTAGCGATTCCTGTAGATGGTTATTAACAGAAGGAAGATATAAAGGAGACAAAGAATGGCAACCTTATGGTTGTATGATGCATCATTATACACAAACGTAAGAATGTAATATCTATTATTATTTTATATTTCTAATTATATATTAATGAAAATATATAATTTTTGTAGAGATAGTAGGAGATGCATGAGATATTTGGCTTTTATGGGTCATCACAATCATTTTGTATTTACCGGCGATGCTAGAATAAGGCAAATTTATAAATCTTTTGTATCCCAATTCGTAGTCGATGGAAAAGCATCTGATCTCACTGAATTACCAGAAAATTCAGATTTAAGTTTTAACGATGCACAATTAAAATTACACATGCAGTTCCTATGGAGACCCAAGTTGGATAATACTATGATAGAAGACTTCAGACATTGGATGGTATAACGTGTATATATTACAATATGTCCATGATTAGAAATATTTAAATAGTATCATATACTGATCATATACTCTTACAGAATGGTGAAACGCCTAGTTTAATTATTGCAGGCTGTGCAGCTGCTGATATTCTTGCAAATAATATTAGTGAAACACAATTATACTCGGATTATAGTATGGGTCTTGTCAGACTAGTACAGCCAGCAGATATCTTAGCTAAAAAAGAATCACAAGTATTATGGATGATGCAAGATCCTGTGGTAAAAGAAAGATTGCCAGCTCAATTATCAGTGATAGATAATACACAAATTAATTTGTGTAATAAAGCAGCTATAGAAGTAAGAAATTTGGAAAATTATTAATATAATATTAAACATTTTACCATTGCTGACAATCAATTATATATTTTGTAGATTTTATCTCATAGTAATGTACGCATATGGGAGAGTAGTAGACTTGTTGGGGCAGGTGTATTGGAACAAAGTCCAGATGGATACTTAGCTAGTCCATTATCATTACGTCATAAAGTTCAAATATTACTGAACACGTATTGTAACAATCATATGAATTTTGATGATGGCAGTTGTTGTAGCTATCCAGAATCAGCTACGACTTTGCAATTATTGACTTTATCCATTCTAGCACTATGGTAAGTATTAATATTTTCCTCGTGTTTTTACACCGTATAACTTAAAATCTGTTATAGTATAATAATTGGTGGGAGTGTTTGGTTGTACAGAAGATTCTGCCAACATCGATCAGAAGTTTCATACATTAGTGTAGATACAGAAGAAACCAAAGATACGGAACAAACAGAATCTTCTGATGTTGTACAAATAGAGCAACCTCAAGTGCAAGACTTTTATAGCTTAAGCACATCTTTGGCTATTTTATCTATTATATTAGCATACTTTTATTTGTGTGACAGGTATATTTATAATTATATAATGTTTTTATTTAAACTTAATTTTAAACCTGTTCTCTTTTATTTTCTTTTTTTACATTATATTCAGAACAAATTTCTTCATGAAGGAGAATAAATACTACAGTGAATTTAGCTTTTGGCTCCCTCTTGGATATATCTTAGCTCTTGGATTATTTTTTACCGAGCATTGTGAAAGGGGACCAAATGCATTAAATAGGGAGCAAACAGATGAATGGAGAGGTTTAATGCAAGCAGTAGTGCTTATATATCATGTTACTGGTGCCAAAAACGTTTTACCAATTTATATGTACTTAAGATTAATTAATTCTGCATATTTATTTCTTTCTGGATATGGACATTTTTGTTATTTTTGGCAAACGGGTGATGTTTCTCTCATCAGATTTGCCAAGGTAAATAAATACTTTTAATTATAATCTATATTATATACATTATTCATTATATATATATCAAAGAAAATAATTTCTGACACTGATTATTTATTTATTTTCTTTTTTTTTTTTTTCAGGTCATGTTCAGATATAATTTATTAACTGTAACATTATGTCTATGTATGAATAGACCTTATCAATTTTATCATTTTGTACCATTGGTTTCATTTTGGTTTTTGGTTATTTATTTTTTGGCATGGCTACCTCCTAGAGTATATTCTGGAAGTTTGGCCGAATATGGTCCAAGAACATTACTTTATCTTGCCTTAAAATTATTGGGTTTAGTATCAATAATTACCGTATTATATATGTCAGAGGTAAGAATGCATTTTACTTTAAAAGTTTTATATGATTAATTTAAATTTAATTATACAATATATTATTAAAGAGATATTCCTTATATATAATTACTATTGTAAATTTAGGTGTTTTTTGAGAAAGTATTTGTTACACGACCTTGGAAAGCATTATTCGTTACGACTGACGATGATATACGAGAATGGTGGTCGAGATGGCGAGTCGATAGATATAGTGTTGTATGGGGTGTTACATTTGGTGCTGCTCTTGTAGCTTTACAAAGAATAGATCATATACCAGGAACAGCATTATCCTCAGTATTGGCACTGATTTCTTTAGTAGCTTACACTACTTTTACAATATTATGCTATTCAGTATCTGAGTGCGAAGAAATACATTCTTATGTGGCCTTTATACCTGTAATATCACATATACTTTAAATTTCTTTAATTATAATCTTATCTATTGTTCATATACATTTATATACATATTAATTTTATTTATAGATTGTAGGCTATATTGTACTTCGAAATGCTTCACTAGCACTACGTGGAAAACATTCCGTCCTACTAGCTGGATTGGGTAGGATTAGCTTGGAAACATTAGTTGGTCAAGGTCACATATGGTTAGCTGCAGATTCACATGGTGTATTAGTATTACTACCTAGGTTTCCAGTATTAAATCTTTTAATTACTTCATTTATCTTCATATGTGCAAGTCATGAAGTAAGTAAAAAACTTCTTTTCTATATAAGTATTTCTACGTGTGTTACAGAATTTATTATACCTTATCTTTTCTATTGACAGATACATAGATTGACAATTATGTTGGTACCATATGCGGTACCAAATGACTGGAGATTAGTAGCTCGGAACTTATTATTATTTATTGCTGTATTAGTACCTATTGGAATACACGATGGAATGTTCTGAATGCAATACATGTTACTTTCCATGAACATTTCGAATTATTCAGTATCTGAGTACAAATTCGAATCTTAAACAATGGGTAATACATAGTTAATTTATCTATTTAAAATATTACATTATGATATAATGTATTATGTTAAACATTTCAACTGCTATATTTTAAGAGAGAGAGAGAGAGAGAGAGAAAAAAAGAAACAGAGGAATTTGGAAAGAAACAAATTATTTGATTTATTCACACTTTTATTTATGTGTAAACTTTTCACACATGTAAACTTTTTTATATGATTTCTTTTATTTTTTACATAATTCGAAAATTTTTGTTACTATATATTGTATTACTTCTTTATCGAAGTTAGTAAAGTATTCTTAAATAAGTGTCAAATAAAGATAATTATCAAATCATAATAAATAAGAAAAAACATATGAGAATTTATCATTTTTTGTGTAGAATCTCATTTCGTGGTTTTTTCTTCTTTTTTTTTCTTTTTTTTTTCTATTTTTCCGATATATAAAAAGCCTTGTATTTTAATTTTGATATCGAAGAAAAAATATAAAATTAAAGGAATTTATCTGTAATAATGTTACATGAAATGGTATTGAACAAGTATAACCATTCATTGTAAAGTAAACATTTATGCATTCCATTTTTGTTAATCGACTTATGAAATCTTAAATTATGCTATTGAAATTAAAATATATAATATTCCATTTAAAACTACCAAAAAAGAAATTTTTAAATTTCGTTTATAAAAAATAAAAAAATAAATGATCTTTCTACTCTTATCAAATTGTATACCTAGAAATTATGAGAACATGTTCTCGTGATATGTTTACTCTTGTTGATTACGATTTAGATATACTACTTTGGATGACACTTATCTAGAAAATCTTATACATCAATTTAAGATAAGATAATACAATACTAGTCCTATTTCCAAACTCATTATGGAAACTTATTATGCAATGTTATCACTTCAATAGAGACATTTGTAACCAAAACATTTTTTTTTCTTTTCTTTTTTTACATTTGCCACAATATTGCTATGTATAAAACAATTACTAAAATTATTTACAAATCAATTATGTTAAAATTTTATGTTGTCATGTTTTACATGACTCGTATAAATGTCATAACCAAGGGATATAATATTATCATATAAAACTCTGTATTTAGTTGGAAGAAAATAGAAGTTAATGATCTGTGCTGGTGGCCATATTACCCATTCCGCTAAATACAATCTATGTGCCTTATTTACTACCTCATTTTTTAATTGTGACAAATTGCTTCTTTCTAATAATGCTAATGTTAAAAAAAACATGCCTATACAAAGTGGTGAACAAACAAACTGATCAATAATTACTTTTTTCAGTACAATTTTACTAGTGCGTCCAGATAACTTGGAATCCAAGTATCTGTACCAATAATGGCAAACTATACCAATGGACATGCCACTCACGGCCATATTCCTTGTTCTGCTTGGACTCCATTTTTCCCATTCACCCTAAAAGTAAAGTATAAGCTCTGTGTAAAATAAAATTCAAAACTCTTAGGTGACTGTATCAAATGTAGTAAACCTTTATTATTTCATAGTGTTGTTCTATGATATCTCCTACAGCTGAAAGAGAGATTGATATGGCTACATTGGTGTATAATAAATTTTTCGATGAAAATAATTGTTCTTTTATAGCGTTTACTTTATAGAGCCATCCGGCTCCTCTCACAATGTTCAGTTTCTGGAATCATTGAATCTTTAAATTTCTAAGATTCATTCAAGATGAATTTTTAATGATTCTTATATTTGTACATACCATTTTTCAATGAGAGTTAAATCTCATAATGAATATAGGATTTGTAGTAACAAAAGAAATCATTGTCCAGATTACAATTTGTAGGTTAAATTATAAATCGAAATACAAATAATGCTCCATTTTTTTGCGTATGATAAATAAATATTACAATTTAAATAAAATTTGAAAAAGATATTATTACTAGAAAATAAAATTAACTTCTCGAATGTAACTACTGACACGTGACAGTGTCGTAATAAAAGATATAATAAAAGACATTACGTTTATTTTACGATATATCATTCACGTGATAAGAAAAGTTGTGTAGCTATTATAAAACTTAAAAGAGTAGTTTATTTATACAACAATTTTATTACTTTCGTAGAATAATCGCACACATTCAATTAACAACGAATTAATCAAATCGAACAACAAAATTAACTTGCTGTATTTCCTCTATCTCCGTAGTAACGACAATTATTAGAAGTTTTCGATATTTGATCGAAAATATCTGCTATATTGACGCACGATATGAAGAGTGCAACGATGTACGATCGAACACATATTTAAAAAAAGAAATAATTGAGTTGAAAAAACGTTTATAAATTAACTCTTTTGTATGAAATACTAATTAAATATAAAAATATATATTTATACAATAATACAACAAAGAGATCGTTATATTTGCTTTGTAGATCGCGCCATCTTTGTTACCTATCGATATGGCAGGAATTATCGATTCGCGATAAATAATGATCGATAGCGACATCTTGTGACAGGAAGTAAATATCGAATACAAATGCATCTGTGATATTACGAAAGGATTATTGTTTATTTCATTTGATTTATTTTCATAGAGTTTTGCCTAAATTTATACAAAAATATATTTTATATTACAAAACATTTAAATACATTGTGTCTATATATTGATGGATACACACTGATGGATACAAATGACGTAAGTAAAAATATGATATTTAAAAAAATACATCAAGATCGATAAAAACATTTTAAACATATTAAATACGGATTGATATAACGTATCATTTTTTAAATTCATATTTTTTCAATGAAAATTATTAGATCGATAAGAAAAATTTTACATACGTACCTTTTATAATCCTGTTGTAAAAGTAAAAAAAGATATAATTAATTTATTAAAGAACCGACATTTAAAATGCACACGAAATTTCCGATAAATAGAATTAAGAAAGTTTTATACATACGTAGGATTTGAAATAAGAAAAAGAAACGTCTCTATTCCAAAGTAGAAAGTGTAATAAATTCTGATTTTCAACAAGAACATTATATAGGTTAAAGTTACAAATCTTTATATAATCTTATAATTATAAAGTCACTTTGAAATCGTATTGTATCTTCTAACCTAACCCTCAATATATTTTCCATTTTTTAAATTACGTATTTAATTTGTATACATTAGCGTTACATGCATACCATATACGTGTATATTGTTAAAATAAATTATCATGCCCTAATAACATTTATAAATTACGAATAATCGAGTATTATCTTTGGGGGCAATTAAATAAACTGTAGCCGCATAAAGATTGAAATAAGTTAACAAAACTGAACATTTCATTTGGACTTACAATAACGATTTACAGATGATTGTATTTTGATAAGGAAAAAAAAAGAAGGTAATAAAAAGAAAGAAAGATTAATTCGGACCACCGAAAAACATTACTCTTTCTCTTTCTCTCTCTCTCTCTCTCCCTCCCCATCTCTCTCAGTGCCAGTTTCGGATATTTGTCAAATATTTTGAAACAACGTTAAAATGGAATAATCGTAGAAATCTCTATAAAACGCTAAAATTTAATAGCCTCTATTGAAATTACGCGAGGCTCCATCGTAAGAGACCTGTGCGCTAAAACCATGTTTCCAATCAGCCGTGTATCGTACAATTTGCATTCTGCCATCCGGAAGTTGCACGCGATATTCACCACGTACGATATCCCCGTCGCTGATGGCATTGTGAGAATAATCATTCCCGAAGGCGTCCTCTTTTACTGCATAGTTAAAATCGAAAGGCATACCGGGCTCATGGTGATGATGATCGTGCTGTAATTTAGTAGCATTGCATTAATTATTCTCCACGAAAAAAAAAAAAAAAAAAAAAAAGAAAGAAAGAAAATTCATTATTAATATTTATAATTTAAAAAAAAAATATATATATATAAAAGAATAGAGCAATTAAATAATTACTATGATAAAATGAAAATTTAAAGGAAAATAATTTATATATATATATATATAAAAGAATAAAGAAATAAATCTTTATTGAAGTTAAGAGTTATGAAAGAATTAAAATTTGTTAAATAAAAAAAAAAAAAAAAAAAAACCAAAAGATAAAAGATATTATTTCGTTCTAATAACTTTACACTTACTCCAGGACCTACTGTATTCCCATTATTACCCGGTTCTGGAAATATTGGAGTTGGTCTTGGTCCTGGTGGTGGATATCCATTTGGAGGTCTCGTTGGATATTTTCCCGGTGGTTTTGTTACAGGAATGGGATATGGTCTACTTGGTGTCGGAGGGACATTGGGTCTCGTCGGTATCGTGTTAAAGGGTGGATTCGTTCTCGTTGGCGGAAATGTTGGCGTTGGTCGGGTAGGAAAGGTTGGAGTCTTTGTAAATGGTATCGGTGGCTTCTCATATGAGTAACCTTTCGTTGATTCAGGCGGTAAATAAGTATTACGCCTTGTACCCGGTGGTAAGTCGCATATTACATTGGTTATTGATAACCAAAGTAAAGTTATCTGTGAAAATAATTTTCTATTTAATACATACAGACATATATATATATATATATATATATATATATATATTTATATTTATATGTATATTAGTATAGTAATTTGATATCTATGCATCGTACATACATATATATATATATATATCAAACAATATCTAAGAGTAATGAGATATAGATACACATTTAATGTAATAAAAAGCGATTAAGTGATAAAAAGGGGAAAAAAAACAAAAAGAAAAGAAAAAAGTAAAAACGGATAATAATGTGATGTGAAAAGAGAGTGAAATGCGAAAGCATAAAGCGATAATACGTAATAAATAATAATTGCTCTTGGCGTAATATGACATGAAACGCCTATTAGAAAATCGATGCTCCACTTTCGTAATTAAACTCGACAGTGTCATCGTTAAAAAAAATATCCATACGTAACTCTACCTCTGTTATAGAAATAATTATGTATCGTATCGTAATAATAACATTCATTGCTTTTCTTATTATTATTATCATTAACACAGATCTCGATTATTTTATTACTCTTACCTATAATCCATATAACCGTTCGTACTCTCATAAATTATAAATGCACGAATAAAGCAAGATTCATTGATATTATTTATTTAGAATAAAAATATTGATCTATGTAAAACACAGTATTAGAATTATTTATTATCTTTATCAATTGGAGACATTTTTTTTTTGTTTTTATCTTACATCCTACCCAATAGTAATCGTCAAAAAGTTATCATACCTGAAGATAATACATCTTTCGATGCCACGACGTCAGTTTTGAATTGATGACTACCTTGAAAAAATGATGACACAAATACTTGGGACAAGTATTAAATGATCCTAGTAGATAGTGGCAACTAAGTTAATGAGAAAAGTAATTAATAATCATTTATATTTCGAGTGGTATAATTTTATAATTGTAAAGAAAATCGATAATTGTCTTCTAAACAAAATAAGTAGAATAAGACCTTCGATAATTATTCATTCATTATATGAATCTTTTGAAGATTCCCAACTAATTATCACCGTAGTGAATATCTAAATAATTGTATAAATTGTATTTTTATCTTTTATCGATCGATCGATCGATCGATCACGTTGACTTTTTATTGTCGATCCTGTGAATTCCACTTTTTCTCACTTCGTCGATTAATTCGTCGATTTATTAATCGCATTAAGAATTAAATGCGTACACTCTCGGAAGAAGAAAAAAATGCGAATTAGAAAAAAAAAAAAAATAAATAAATAAAAAAAAAGAAAGAAGAGAGAACGAAAACAAGATAAATTATTCTAATTAGATCACTATGTGTCACCTAAAGAGTCACAGCTCGGTTATTCACGATATGGCTAATGTTGATATGGAAAAAAAAAAATAAAACTAAAAAGAAAAAAGGAAAAAGAAAGTAATGGAGATAAAAAATAAAATAAAATAAAATAAAATAAAACAAAATAAAAAAAAGAAAGTCAAACGGCACGATCAATCCCACGTATGCGTATAAGCTAAAGGGCGCACTTGAATAATAAATCCAAAAACTTCGGAAAACACTCGTGCCAACGATTCAAACTTCGAACGAAGTAATCAATCGATCAATCAATCAATCATACTCGGAGGTCTTATTCGACTCTAAAATCTCTCTCTCTCTCTCCCACTCTCTCTCTCTCTCTCTCTATCTCTTTCTCTTTCTCTCTCTCTCTCTCTCTCTTTCTCTCGCTCTCTTTCTCTTTTGAATACGATGCGATGCTCTTACAGTAGGAATTCCTTTAGGTCACAGATACGATTACGATTTACACTTGTGCAATATAAGTGTATTGTTACAGTCCGGGCACGGCTGCGAATAGAGTCAGCATATAACTGGCCGGTATGCTGGTGCATTGCGTTTATATAGCGTGGGTCTAATAAGATGTTTCTTAGACGTGATGGAAAGAGAAGAGAGGCCCACGCAAGAAGGGGCACCTCCCTTGGCTCTTACTATGTCTTACCTTGTCTTAGAACCTGGCAGAGATCGGACTTGCGAGAGGGCAAGTCGTGCCGGTTGGTGCGCTTCTGCAATCAAACGTGAGACAGTAGTGGTAGTTTAGATTGCGACCACGCCGAAGTCAAACTAAAATCGGTGAATGGCGACGATACTTCTTTCTAGTTGTCATACAACAACTCGACGACGGAAGATAGCCTCGGTATGAGGTTTCGATAATCACGTAATATTTGCTTAAGATTGCTCTTAACGGTTTTTATGATTAACGAACGGGTTCTCTTTTCCAACACCTTTTCAATACAGGTAGCATCTTCGTTGATTTTACTTGAGGTACTCTATCGTCTGGTTACCACGGTATTCGCGTTACTATATCAATATTTTATGTCCTATAAGGCTGGTACTTTAGCATCTTAGGATAACACGATCTAATGATGATACGTAAGATTAAAGGCTTATTATAGGTCAACTTGATTTATACAACCGGTTAATCTTACGTTGCCATTAAGGAAACACTTTCAGAAATTTCTTGTTTTAAAAACATTTACATAGATAATATATATATATAAATATATATATATATATATATATGTAAATATTGTGTGGACAAAGAAATTTGCGATTTTCCTTGTCAATCGAAGGAAAACAAGTTGTATCCAGTTGATTATTTAAGAAAATCCATTTCATTTATTACGTGTGTTATGTATATATGCACTTATGTGATACTATATGTAAATATGTAGGTGCGCCTTGAAATTATTTCTGGAGAAGCTAAGAGAGATCAGATTAAACGATTTTCTTCAGGTCTTACATATACAAAACGCGTAAAGGAAGAGCGAAGACATTAAACCGCATACTGAAGGTAGCAAATGATCGCAAATGCCTCGTCTAGCAGCTCTAAGGTATTTCCAAGCGGTCGCATTTCTACATATTCAACTTTATATACAGGACGCGTAGCGCCGTTGCCGGTAGTAGAACGCTTTTGTTTGGATGAATATTTTTCTTAAATTGCAACTAGCTAAGTTACTGCAAGTCAAATTTCGCAACCGTTTAAATGTAATATACATTTAAATTACTCTATGTCTACGTTAACGTAAAACTAATTATATAGGAAATATTCTTCGAACGAGAAATTTTCTTTATATTTATAAAAATATCAAATATATCGATATATCGACAAATGCCTCGACAAGAATACATATGTTTGCGTTGATGTATAACTATCTCAAAAAAAAAAAAGAAAAAATAATAAAATAAAATAAAATAAAATAAAATAAAAAACACATGCAAATAAGATTACAATGTAAATGTGATTTATAATGCGTAAATCTTAATTAATATTTAGCGTATACATGTAAGAACAAACGTTAATTCTCGTTCAGATCTCACGTCGCGTTTGCATCATTAAGTCTCAGTCTTGGTTTCCAGTTCGACCCTTTCCCACACTATACTTGCGCTAGAAAATAAGTCTCCAATTCTTATACATGGAATAATCTCAGATTTTATAAGACTAAAGTCACAAGCACAGGCGTTGTTGCTCTTGGAAAGGTCAACAATAGAATGCTATACTTACACAAGCGATCCCAAAAAAAAAAAGATAAGACGATCGTTCTAAGTTTTAAATGGATCCTTCGGTCATCCACCCCTTGTATCGTTCCAACGACATTTACATCTATTCTATTGATTCTATCGACTTATATACGAGAATAGAATTTTATGTACACATAGAATTCATTTTGTTAATATGATTTTTATAATAACTCGATATAAGATAATTTTTTTATTTCGATTTATAAAAAGGATCCATAAAAGAGTCAATTTATTCGATTTGAGTTATTAAAAATCTAGAAAATATGTACCATGATAATATATTTGATATCTTATAATCCGCGTATGTTCATGTTAAAAAGGTACAATTTTTCTTTTTTCTTTTTCTTTTTTTTTCCATAGGAAGTTTCATATTGTAAATCAAACTGATCTCGAAGCATTTTGATATTTGCAGGAAGGCAGGCCTTCTACGTTTACGCTTGTGGTACATGGAAAAGAAGCGTTCTTTCACGCGGATCAAAGGAGGACTTTAAAGATCAAGGTTCGTTGAAACAGATTCTATCTGATCTCAAAGTGCGTGACATTAACACCTAGCTTCTGGGGATGGTAAAGTACTATATCGTTAATATCTTTCACCAAAAATTATGATCGAATTTCTTATTTTCATTTAAACGTTATATTAATAACTTTCGTAACGCATCGTTTCAACCCGTCCTTCCTCAACGCGTCTTATTGTCTGGGACGTCGATCGGGACATTCATGACATTTCATTCTCTTCGATCTTAAACTCTAAGTAAGTCGTAGAAACATTACGTGTAATTTGCATAATCCGTTATGTCCAGGGGGTAGGAGGCAAATATTCATTTATTATTCAATGCGATAAGTTCAAATAACATAAACCCACAAATGTTTCTAACTCGTTCCGTTGATAAATTGCCGTTAAATTTTATGAATTTCTTATCTAATATATCCAAGAATTTACACTCTCTCTTTCTCTCTCTCTCTCTTTTTTCTAATAAATTGTGAGATCAATTTATAACTTAACCGTGATCATGTGTAAAGAAACTAATCGATATACAGTGATATTATACACGAACAACCCTATTAATCTCCCAAGTTGTAATTTCAAGAGCAAACAAAAAGTTGATTGATTATCCTTTCCTTTAGAAAATAAATATGTATTCGATTAAAATTATTTATAACTTCGACGACATAATTTCCTAAGCTAATTCCTATATGAATGTATTCATATATTAATTAAAAATCATTGATTTTTAATTGAAATCATAATGATAATTCCGTAATAAACGTATTATACATAATATATGCATAACATAAAACTATACGATTATGTTATATGAGAAAAAAGAAAATAATAAATAAATAAATAAAAAAATAAAAAAAAAATAAAAAAAAAAGGAAATAAAAAGAAAAAATTGATCGATTATATCTTTTAACATAGCTTTATTTTAATCTTTATTTTGTTAACGTTCGCGAAATTACAAATACGTCCTTATAATCTTATTTCTATCCTTTCTCTCCCATTGCACCCATTATTCGAAGCGTTCGTGACATTTCGTTCTCGTAACCTTAAAGTCTCCGCTCCAAGATCGTAGTACGTCTCTTGCGTGGCCCCTATTATGTAAGTGACTGGTCTAAATACGAGGAAAAGAGATGCACCTCGCATCGCGAGATCCTAAGAAGAGGTGCTCGCCTAGACATTCGAAAGGAACATGCTATCCCCATGGTGATGTTGTGATGTAACGTACAGCGAGTTTATATCTAAGAGCCTTCTTTCATTCTTTTTTCACTCCTTCGTACTCGTTGCTCACCTTAATATTCGCTTTAATTTCATAATATACTTATGGTCAGTGTGTAACCAAATGCTAATGATTATTATTACGACATAAATGGTTAGAAAATATATATATATATATAGTGATTGGATTTATATAAATATATTCATGAGTGTTCGTCCATAGATATTCAAGAAAATATCTCAAAACTTGTTGAAGTTGCAAGAAAATTTATTACAATAACAATAACAACAATGATAACAATAACAAAATTTCAATCGCTTTGAGTTATCTCTAAAGTGCATGTATACATTTTCTTTTTTTTTTTTTCTTTTTTACTCGTGACCTTTTAAAATTAAAAAATTCTTCTTCTTTGGTATATTTATAGGGTAGACAATAAAAATCATATGTTGTAAAAAATTGCTACTATGCACCGTTTACGAGATAATCACTATTTCGATAAAACATTCGTCAAATTACATAATATTTTGAAGTTGGTTACGTCGAACAGGATCACTGACCTCTAACTCGTCAAAATGCATGACTGCATGATTTGTAAATGATGTATTTGTATAGAATGAAGTATGAATTACAGTACAGTATGCATCTGTTAGTCAATCGTTAAGATGCCGATTATCTCCCTAACGATCCATAGTAGTAATTTTTTATTAAATATGATTTCGATTGCAAATGATCGCTACTATATAAATACTATATAAATAAATGATCGCTATTATGTAAAAAAAAAATTATAGGTATTTATACAAAGAAAAAAAAACGAAAAAAAACTATGTTAACTTTCATAACTCGACAATTTCAAGAAATAAAAAATTTCGCAAGATATTTGCTCATCTATGAATAAACACCCTGTATATATATATATCATTTTTTTATAATAGTGACATTTTGTTATAACGAACTTTTTATTTATAACAGTACTTTTTTCTTTTTTTTTTTTTTTTAATCAATCAAATAATCATGAAAAAATAATAAAACCAACAATTCTGATTATAAAATATTAAATTGATTCATAAATATGTGTCATTATAAGTGTAAATAATTTATCATGATATAATTAATACTTTCACATCGAACGTATTAATTATTTATTTATATAATTAATTAATTATTTGCAGCGACTTCAAAAAATATTCGTACGTTTTTTAAAGTTGACAATAAAAAAAAAAAAAAGAATAAATAAATAAAAGACGAATAGTAAAATACTTTTATCGAATTATATTATTTCTATATAATTCTTGTATCAGCTAAGATAATTCAAATATCTATTACAATCATTATTATCGACATTTCATTATAAATTAAAATAGTTCTCGGATAATAATAACACGTTACGAAACGTATTATATTAAATTTTATAAAGAAACTCGGTGCGAGTACTAAAAGGAATATATTTCTTAATTTTCATTGGCTACTAAGACCAATCAAAGTAAATTATTTTCTATTTACGATTCTAAGGCACCTCGTGCTTACCTGCTACAAAATTCATTCCATTTTCAACTGTGTACGAATATTTTATCGAGGTACGATATTCTTGCATAATTTTCTAGAAGAATCATTTCGTTAGATGAATATGAAACGTGCACATAAATTACGGCTAATGCGTTTCAAATCATTTACTCCATAGATCATTTCGCTTCGTCATTACCTTTTCTCGCATCTTATATTTCTACAGTCCTTTAACTCATCGCCAATTTCACCCATTCCTTACTAAGTATTATCTATACATATATATATATATATATATATATATATATATATATATATATGCATATACTTAAAAATACATAAATATTATATTCGAACGATTATGCCGTTCTGGTATATTTTCTTTAGAAAAATTATAGCAATTTCTTTAGTACGTCTATAAGTAAAAATATATATGTATATCTAACGAATAGCAACTTTATAGGTACATATGTAAGGGTATATATATAGCCTTGAATGTAGATTCTCTTACATTATATATTATATGCACGAAATATTATATATTATATTAATAATATATAAGTACCAGTATAATTATGTAATATAATAATTGATATATTGTTTATATATTACTATTTTAATATTACATTATATATTAGACACTGTATATTAATGATATATTGATATACTCTAGTATATTATATAAAAACTATATGCATTAGATTATTCATGTATATATATATAGCCTATATAGTAATCTATGGGTATATACATAACTATATATCTTCCTATTACTGTCATTCATGTCCGTGTAAGATTATTATTCGTTTTAAAGGCAATGCCGTCGCGCGTGAAGTTTTAGCGCGACAGTAATGCTTTTAATGTACGACGTTAGATCACGTCACGCAATTCTTTATTGCTGATCGCAGGGTGTGAAACAAAGGTCTCTCATGGACGTATCAAACAACTTTTAATGGCGCCATACGTTGTTAGAAAACAGGGCTGAAATAATGACAACGATCTTAGGATGACATAAACTTTATATCACTTTTAAATTATTTCCACGATTATTTCAAATTAGAGATATCATTGAAAGGTCAGGTGAAGGTCAAAATGTCGAAAAAGAATCGATTTTTTTATCGCATAAATACGTCTCGTTCATAAAACAATTTTTCATTTTTTATTATTATATCGATCGATTTTTATGATATTTGTTAGTGATATAATATAAATATATAATTAAACAACGCGATAGTATTTTTTTATTATAAATTTCAACGTTACTTATTTTGGATTTTAAGTTGGGAAAAAATTTTTTCTTATCTTATTATAAGAAATTATCTCATGGTCGTTTGTACATAATTTTCGGGTGTATCCTATATATGAATATACGTACATATATATATATATATATATATATATATATATATATATATATATTATATCACTTTACTAATATTTTTCTTGTCAACATAGATAATCAATTTTTTCGAATTTGTTGAATTTTTCAATTTGTATGATTCATCCTTGTGAGATAATCAAATAAGGAATCGACTTTTGAGAATAAGAAATAAATATTCGGAACTCTGAATGTTCCAATTTATTAAGTAAAATTAATAGGATCGAAAAAAGATCGATATAACTATTATATATATATATATATATATATATATATATATATATTCAGATATAAAGTCATAAAAGCTGTCTTAATCGGTATCACTCAGGATCTTCTGTTCGCAAGCGATAGGGTGATCATATTTTCACAGTAAGAGGAAGAGGCCAAGTGGAACGTAGAATTCGCACGGCCGTGCGAATTGAATGGAAGGTTATGAATATCCGATCTTCTGTCGAAGCTGCGTGTCATAGCCAACCGCCTTCTTCTAACCGACGATGCCTTTGTCTGCCGCCTCATGTAACTAGGTATTCCCTCGGTCAGGATGAAAGTGAAAACTTCGCTCTGTTCGTAGATGACCTACTCTTTGCCAAGAATCTGGGTGCCCCATCACACCGTGGCATTACGCGCTCTCGGTCGTCATGTGCACCGCCGCTAGGGAAGCAGTTACGATACATCTTCGTAACTTCCAATTTTATTTTACAATCTAACTGAACCAACACCTTTGCTCTATGCAAACAATTCTATTTTAATTGGATTACGTACGTCTAAATGGTCCTAAGAAAAAAAAAAGAAAGAAAGAAAGAAAAAACAAAGAAACAAGAAGCATTTAAGGCAAATTAAAAAAAAGAAAAAAAAGAAAACCTTCCGTCCTTCATGAAGCCGATTCTTAATATTTTCGTTTAACAAAAAAATATTAATGATTGAATTTATCATGTGAGTTTCGATAAAAAATTTCAATACCTTTTTAATGATTAAAAAAAAAAAAAAAAGAATAATGACTCTTTACAAAAATTTCCATTATCACAAAGACTAGATAATGGATATGAAAGAGAAAATTTCATTCATCCAAATCGATTTAGCAATCTTCTTTTTTTCTTTTTTTCTTTTTTTTTTTTTTTTTAATATTTCCAACTTTGCGAAACAGTTTCTTTATTTATTTATTTATTTACTTTCTTTTTTTTTTATGTGTTTCCTAATATTCATCATTTTATCTTATGCATTATCATCTGTTACTATCCATCACTTTTCTTTTGTTAATAAAACATTTAATCTTAGAATGATCGGAGGATCGTTAAATCGATCGAGCAGTACTACTGACAATGAGTAGTAACGAGTCGAGCGATGATTCAGTGCTGTAGCACCGATAGCCAGTCGAGCGATACTCATTATTTCAACCATAACTCCCAAGATATGTTAAAATACAATCTCGATCATAGCAGCGACGCTTGATTATACGACAGAAAAAGATACGCATATGTTGAAAATGTTAAGGACGCATCAATCATTTATAATTAACTAAATAAAAAAGTTCAAGATATTTTTTCCTTTTACCGAAACATTTTTCTCTTATTAAATTGGAAAAATCCAAAGATCTTGAAAATACGTTCTTTTTCAAAGGTTTACATGAAAATCCCATAAAAGTTAACGCAATTGTAATACCATAAAGTGAACGCGAGTAGATCAGAAATCGTAATGAAGTTGAAATTTTGTGTTCGTATGTGAAACTATTTTTTTTTGTTTTCCTTTTTATATATATATATATATAACTATTATATTTCTCTTCGAAATCTTTTAATCGATCAATAATTTAATTACGATGCATCTAAGTATGTCATCGCAAAGGGAAATATCAGGGTGGATCTTAGAAAAGTTAAAATCTATTTGCGTTTAAATATTAATCCAACAAAATAATAAGACAAGATGTAAGAGAACATAACAAAAAAAAAGTAGAACCAACACTCGGTATTTTATCCAGTATGTCCTAACGTTCTTCGCTGTTGCAAAATCTCATTTGTTGCATGTCTCGACTGGAGGTTGGCTAAAGAATGATCCGTCTTGAGAATGGAGTGACAAAACGTTTCCGTGGTTTGCCGTAACAGTGGAAAAACAAGATACATATGCAGAAGAGTCAATGCAACATATAATACATTATTACGGTCTATCTTTATCGAAACTTTGACTATCATAAAAAGTTAATCGTTTGATAGAAAACAGTAAACTTTTTTACTATCTTTTTATAATTAATACTTTTTTATAATCCGCTTTATTTTTTTTATTTTTTTTTATTTTTTTTGCTTTTTTATTTAAATTTCGTCAAATTTGATGAAATTGATATGACAAATTTTTCTTTGCTGTGCATATAATTTAATTAATGAATGAAAAACAATAATAAAATTAAAAAGCCAAATAAAAGCGTTGTAAATAAAACAGAAAAAAAGTTGATGGTTTGTTCAATTGAATTGAATTGAATTGGATTGAAATGAAAAAAAGAAGTACAAATTGCACAAAAAAAGAAAGAAGTACAAAGAAAAAAAAAATGTAGAAACTTGATTGTCTTAATTATGAATATAGTTGGTACAATTAAAGCTGCAGAATTAACGTGAATTAAACGTAAGGATTGTAAAATCATATAAAAGAATGTCTTCTTAACTCGACTTGACCCTCAAAAGTTGAGTAAGAAATTCATGTCTTCGTCCTCCCACGCATCGGAATTATCTTAGAGAATGAAAATATACTCTATGTATTTGTATAAAGAGGCTATCAATACTGCTTGGTACTTTGAGTATCTTAGAAACAAAGATTTTTAATCCAAATTCTTGATTGCAATAAAAGAGAATGAAACATTTCAAATATATTACGAAAATAAAAGGAATATGTGAGTATTCGATGTTTCAATACATCATCTAATAAATATAAATATCATAATACATTTTCTTTTTTTTTTTTTTTCTTTTTTCTATAATGAGGACACATACAGAAAAAAATGTTTTTCATTTATTTGAAATTTATATATCTTTAATCAAAATCTAATGTGACAATTTTATAATATACAAATATATCTCTTTTAAAGAATGATTTATAATCAAAGTATATATTAAATTATATTAAATTAAATTATTTTTAATATATATATATATATATATATATATATATATATATATATTATATGTGCAAATATCTATAAGTTTTTTACCAAGGAATGTCTTCTTTACTCGACTTGACCCTCAAAAGTTGAGTAAGAAATAAAGTCTTTGTCCTCCCACGTACCAACTAACGCATAGTATGATATATACATAATGTACGTATATATGTATATATATACCACTGTCTCTACTTGATGGACTTCGTACACGGACGAATAACCCACACAGAAAGTGAAGGAAAAGGATGATAGTTGCGGTTTACCCAGAAGAACGGGAACCATCATTTTGATCCATACCAACACTTATGTGAGAAACGTATGCTTTACTCGCAATACGATACTATCCCCGTCACTTTTCATCCTGACTTCTTGATCCTACGATAAATTTTGGCAAGACATTTAAAAAAAAAAATTCACGGCTTTATTGTTATCTCGTTTATTTTTACTTTTTTCTTTCTTTTTTTTTTCGAATCGTAAGATATTGCACTCTATCTAAAAATTCTTTTCTATTTATAAAAAAAAAAAAAAAAGAAAAAAAAATATAATACATTTGTCTATATAATCTACTGTTTATTAATAATTAATCAATAATAATAAAATTGTCAATAATATCAACAATCACTTATCCCCTTCTAGATAAGAAAATGTTTGTATTTCATTGTAGAACCTAATACTAATTTTACGACCCTTCTAATTTTAATAATATTTAAATATGTTGTACGTCTATTTAATTTTTACAAGGAATACTTTTAAAATGTATATTTTGTATTTTTCATTCTTATTGCGAACGTTTAGGATTATTTTTAGAAATTCTCGACATAATTCATATAGGATTGTTTATTGTAAGGAAAAAAAAAGCAAAAAAACAAAAAAGAAGAAAAATAAAAAATAAAAAAAAAAAGAAATATCACTTTTGTAACAAAGTATATACGTTATATGAGAAACCAGTTAGAAGATAAAAATTCACCTTGATCCTTTGATGCAGCTTCTCAACACATCTGAGTAACATTAACTCGATGTGTTTATGTCATTGTTATGTAACGCTTAACGCATGATAAAGAGAAAAGAAAGAAAAAAAGAAAAAAGAAAAGAATAAAAGAAAGAAAGAAAGAAATAAAATTGTTCCTCAGCGCGATATCCCTTCACGATAGCAAACCTATTGAGATCACAATATGCCATAATATCGTGTAACGTAGTTGTATGTAAGTATATATGTATGTGCCGAATTGAATGAAATATCAAATTATTCCCATCGCTTTATGAGGAAATCAAGGGGAACTCCATTTCGTCATAACGAACAAAGAACGTAACGAACGGGACGTCCGGTAAATTTTTACGAGATCGCATCTGCTATTAATACACAGTGGGATAATGCCGATTGCATAAATAACATGCAAAGTAGTTTCAACACGATACGCCATGTTGGCCAAAATCTAAGTTCATTTCTATTATTTATTAGTTTTTAGGTATGACCACAGGGAATGTCTTAAGTGATCGCCATCGTGAATAACGTAGACTTACTATACAACTTTTTTGAGAGAAATTAAATTTTTTTTTTGTCTTTTTTTTTTTCTTTTTAATTTTCTTTCAATATACTATACGAATTGTAACGTTTACTTAAAAATCTATTTACATGTATTTATTTGTGCAAGTACGTTTCGATTATAACAACAAATTGGCTAAGCCAAATATTTAAGAAAATATTTTATATAATTGATTTACTATCACGAAAATTGCTTTTGATTTAATTGCGAGTTTAAAATTTTCTTAAAATTAATCCTAAGACGTCCATTTCAATAGAAAATAATTTATAATATAATAATATTCACTTTCTATAATAGCTCTTGTTGAAATCAAAGCGATGAAATGAAATAAAGAGTGAAATTTGTCTCTCAATGGCTGTTTAATGCCTATAATCTGATTATCAAATCACTATGGGCGTATAATCGCGACGTTGTAACAATGCAACGTAATTACAATCGATTAATTCGACCGATTGTAACCTTTAACGAGTTAAACTCAAGACGAATACTAATTCATTTACTATCGATCTCATTCTAAGAACTTTTAGAAATGAATAAGAAAATATTATTCCATATCATGCTTCCAATAAGATAATTATTATATACTCTTTCTCGTTTTCATTTTTATAAAAAGTTAATTATTCTTATATCGCTTTAGTCTTCATAATAATCTCCGATTTTTTTAAATTAGTACGTATTCGTATTATTTTTCATTTTTCATTACAAAGAATGCTGACCGCGATCAATAATCGCAACCACGTATAACGCCTACTGCAACCTGGTTGGCATCTTGCAATTTATACTCTCTCCCGATGATGCCAGTGATGTTGTATATATATATATATATACTTACAATTAGAATCTGGCATTCATTCTCGAACATTTCTCCTTTTATTGTACTATATCACGACATTATTGTAGGATGAAAGAATTCTTATGAACGCCATTTAACTATTCTACAAAATAGAAAATAAAATTTAATTTATATCAAAGTATTAATCAATCTAAAGCCCTTAAACACGAGCATCTCATATGTCATAAATTGGTCAGACAATTTTTATCTATATTTTTATTTAGAAGAAGAAGAAAAATAGAAAAGACATTTCTTTACGTGGATAAAAACACGTCATATCTCTCAAAATGTGACATGACATGTCTCGTAATGAACGACGAATTAATAGGTATATTCTACGAAATTACAAAAGACGTATAATTCATGATAGGACGCAAGTGCCACGATATACGTAATTGCGATTGATATCACAAGGATATCGATAAACCGTAAAGTAGGATGTGTTAGCTGACGTTAGTCTGTCAGTCTTCAAGTTAGTCTACCATCGTTAAGACAAAACGGTAAAGCCATGATCGAAAATCTTAAACAAGCATTTTTTCCTCTTTTGCTTACCGGCTCTATACTCGGAATAATCATTATTGAATATCCTACGTACAAATTTATCATTTATATTAACATTATATATATATTGTGTTGGTGGATCGGTTATTTCACATTTTTCAAATATCTCTTCAATTCTAGCCTATTTAATGTTTTATTTGATAATATCGCATCCATTATCGTTCTTCACTTCAACATGATCACAACGATTACGTCGATGGTTTTCTGCCTGTACAACAGCAAAGTACGGTATCTTTTATAGATTTTAACGTTACTTTTTTTTACTTTATATAAAATCTTATCGTTAAATCTTTCAAAATTTTATCTCATAACAAGGAAGATTCATTTCTATTGTTTTGTTATTATTTTAATTTTTTTTTTCTTTTCTTTTTTTTCTCTCTTTTTTTTTTCAAGAAACTTGCAAATTGTTTGAAAAGGATGACTGCGCTCGATAATACTTTGAAAGGACTTGGTTTTCAAACGGAATATAAAAATGTACGAATATTAATGATATTCGTCGTTATAGGATGGCTCGTAACAATTGTTTTATTGAACCTTTCCGAACTTTTCTTACATATAAAAGTAATCGATATGTCGAAAATTATTACTACATGCTTAATTAATCAGCCCATTCATAACAACACGATTTTGGATCTTATATTCATCATTCTTTTATTGTACGTATTCGTAATTCAACATCTCAGGATAAAACAAATTGATAAAACACGCATTAATGTACAAGCACATAATTAAATGCATTAAATAAATACACAAACATAATTTATTGCTTAATATTATATTTAAATGCAGATATGAAAGAACTAGATTCTGTAAATTAAATGAATATATAACTCAACGTTGTAAGATATGTAACCATCGCTCTACGAAAATAATGCCTGAAGAGATTACGACAAGTACAACAAATTATTCTAATGCAATAAATATTAACGAAGGATTACGAGGAAATGGAGTTACAAACGATTTCAAGAGTTTCGATATATGGATAACAATGTAAAGCTGTGTAAAACTAATATACACATTATCATGAGTAAATTTTTTTTGTTTTTGCAAAAAGATTCTCATTATAATAGTAATATGAATTTTTATTTAACATGATCTATCAAAAAGAAAAAAAGAAAAGAAATGACAAAATCGTATTTATTTTTAGAAACGATCGAATTCAGAAAAAAAAAAAAATCCAATTAAAAAATATTTTCCTATAATTAAATAAAAAATTAATCATTTCTCTTATAGGCATATTCATATGGAATTGAGTACGATATGTAATGATTTGAATACAATATTTGGAGCAGCAATACTTTTAGAGATGATATCTTTCTTTATTTGCGAAATAGGCTTAATTTGCGAATTGTATTATGCATTTACTAATTTACATACTTGGGAATCGGATAGGATAAAGAATGTCTTAGATATTGTTATATGGAGTACATTTTATATAATCAAATTACTCTCGATTAACTATATATGCGAGATAGTTAAGGCTGAGGTAATATTAAAAAATAATACTTGATATATTTATGATATAAAGATGAATAATTAAATAGACATAGAATTTATTTAATATTATTAATCATTGATAATAATAGGCAAATAGGACGCAAGTACTTATTCAGAAAGTAATGGATTCCTTTCATATTACAATACGCGAAGAGGTAAGTTTTTCGCAATTTAAAATATTCTAGATTATTATCATTAATTAAATTAATAGTCTATAATTATTCCACTATCACAATCTCTAACAATTTTATTATAATATTTAAATTTTATTTTTATAAGGTTTTTCAATTCATATCCGAAATGACTTATAAGCGATTGAAATTTTCTGCATTTGGTTTTTACGAATATGGTTACAAATTTATTCAACAGGTATGTCTCTTAAATTTTATCTTTCTATTTAAGTATTCCATATAAAAGTATCATAAAAATGTTCGACTTATTGTGATTAAAAAAATGATTAGTTTTTTAAAGGTATTACAACCTTTCTGATAATCTTATTACAAATGGAAACTTCACCTGAGATTCCTAATGACATTACAACTTCATCAACATTAACAACAATAGAATCTAATCTATACAATAGATCAATGTAAAAATATAAAGATTAATAGAATAAATAATCTGTAATTATCAAATGTAAAGGTACAAGTTTGGCATATTGAAAATAGATATAACTGTATTTAGTTTCATTTTTTTTTGTTTTCAAAGATTACATTTCTTAATAAAATAATGATAATTATAAGTATTACATATTACTTAAATTCATTGATTCAAATCTACCTTTTTTCTGGTAATGTTTTATTCTGTTTTCTAAACTTTCTGCAAAAATTATATAACATACAATATTATATGACATTAAAATCACAAAATATTAAATAATAACAATATATAAACTACTCACCACAAGTTACTCTTTTCATTAAAGGTTGATAAACTTTTGAATGCACACCAAGAAGTAAACAATCATTTTGAAATGTTGTATCTGTACAATTTTGTAAACTTTCTAAATCCATTAACATATCTTTGATCATAGCTGATCTGTTTAAATTCAAATATTAAATTACAATAAGCAAAAATCGTTTCATTCTAGTAATAAATACATACTTTACAGTGTTTATCGACCAGTCCTGTTGTAAAATTTTTATAACCTTTATTAATTCATCTTCATCATAGAACCATTTGATATTTTCATATTCCGAGTGATAAAGATTTAAAGGAATTTCACAAGCTAGATTGTATTGAGGTTTACATGGATAGCTATCGATATCAAGTAAGTTTAAAATAATTTCTGGTTTTTCTTTTTCTTGACCAACTAGTAATAATACTCCCATTAAACAACGTATTTGATGCCAAAGAAAAGCTTGACTTGTTATTTTTAATTCACACAGATCGTATCCTATTAAAATAAATATGAAATTAAAAATTTAATTACTTTCTTCTAAGGTAATGTTTTAGATAATTATCATGACAAAGTTATATTTTAAATATATTATTAGATTACCTGAATTATTTGTATAATCATTTTGTTTTACAGAAACTGTAGCATCAATTATTCTTCTTTTAAAATTTATCACACCATTGGCAACATCCATTTTACAAATATTTCGAAAATCATGCGTGCCTATAGTATATTTAGCGGCTTTATTCATGGCATCAATATTTAATTTTCCTCTAGGAAAAATATATTTATATGTCCTATCTTTGCAATTAAATCTAGCAGAGAAATCACTTGGAATTGGACTCCAAGCTATGCATCTTATATTTTGAGGAAGTAAACGATTTAATATTTTACAATATGATAATTCATTTTGTAAATCATTTTGTTTCTCAGGTTTCAATTTGCTACGTATATCTAAACTAATTACTTGAGAGAATGCACTGACACCTTTATCTGTTCTACCACAACGATGATAATTTGCTTTTTCACGAGATTCTATACAACAACTTTTTATTAAAGCAGAAAATAAATGATGTTCAATAGTATTATTATTTCCTTCTTGACATGTAAAACCATCATAATCCCAACCTAAATAGTACAATTTTAATAAAATATGCCTTTTGTGATACCTGCAATAAATTAATTGAATTAAATACTTGAAGTATTTCTATTCTATTTTATATTTCAATTAAATTGAAATGGGAAATATTTTATGTCGCATACTTTGTAAAATCAAACTGTTTTTGATTCTTATTAAGACATTTCCTTTGTTCCATTTCATTTGTTTCAGTTTTTCTAAGTATCATTTGAAGCTGCATATTATAAGCTTCTAATTGCAATATTTTATCTATTAATTCCTAAAACGTTAAAAACATTTACCATAGACTATATAGCAAAATTTTAAAAATCTCAGAAAATAAATTATACCGATTTATCAGAAAGCTCCAGCTCTTCCTTAGTGGACAATCTCTTCAATTTCTTTTTCTTCGTAATAACTTTTGCCATAATTACAATTATAATATGTATATACACACACACACATATATATATATATATATATATATATATATATATTAATATTAATTCCTTATAATTAATGTTAAGAAAATAAAAAGGAAAATGGTTTACTTTAAAATATTTATATCATCAAAATATTTTAATTATTTTGAATACATAAATAAAAATAAATTATAATGACATTTTTTATAATGACATTATTTATAATAATCAGAAGTATTTTAACTTTTTCATTCAATCTTCTAAGGTTTTACTTTTGACATATAAAACACATAACGAATCCAGATTGAAACAATATGCATACTTATAATAAAAATGTAGAATCAAATACAATGGGAAAATTTCTTTTAGTTCTCCGCTAGACGTCTCGCAGATCACACGTTTCCTCAAAAACATTTCAAACGTCAAAATTACTATATAAAAACTTGACAAAACATTAAAATATACTCTATGATTCACATTATTTGCGTATACAGGACACAATGATTTAATTATTTTAAAATACTTAAAATAGATCAAACTTTTTTGGATTTAATATTTTTAAATTGATAAAAATTAATATTATTAGAAATAAATGTGAAGTTATTTTTATATGCGATTGATGCACTCTAATATAGCTTCTTTAATATCTAGGATTTTTTATTTTCTCATTAATATCTAATTTATTTTCTAGTTAATATCTAGGGTTTTATTTTCTCATACGTTATCATGTTATCCTAATAAATACATATATGTCAAAGTAGTCTTACGTCGTCTGATGACACAAGCGTAAGCACTTGTAACAATGCAATAGCATTTTGAGATAATGAATAAACGAGATTGTTCATAACTACATGATATAAGAAGAGGTGTAAGTGATTCTGGGCAAAATGGTGGCGGACGAGAAGTTGTTTTTCTCAAAAGCTGTACAACATTTGGCTAGATGCCTTGCTGCAATTAAACCTACACCGTGGGAAAAGGTAAATTTATTTTATAAAGATCCTTACAGTATTGTTTCATATATATATATATATATATATATATATATATATATATATATATATATATATATATTTTCTTTTTATGATCAATATCTTTTGCTTTATAATATTATTCGATAATGTTAAAATGACATGTTTCTCTCTAAGAGAGTAAAATCATTTTTATTAAAAATTACAGTTGAATTTTTTATTATTTTATTATATCTAATCGTTTAAATATAAATTAAATCTATTAAGCAATTTTTAACTTAACTTTTATTTTAAAATAATCTTTTTTTTCTCTCTTTTCTCAATAACATTTTAAGTTGTCATTATTCTGTGATATAATATGAGACAACTTATTCAAAAACAAGTACAATGCTTGATTTTATCCTTTTTGTGTTTAGATTTTTTCTTCCTCTTATTCTGTCATTTTTTTTATATTATAATAAGCAGTATGTTTTTATAATTACTGCTTTATAATCATTGCTATATGTATTAAAGATATAATTTTGTAATTCAAATACGTTTATGTGTAAATATACTTATGAATAAGATAGATAGTAAAAGAATTTCAATGAAAAAAATATCTCGATTGAGATACCATCACTACTATTATTATTGCTTCTTACTGTACATGATGTAATTAATGTCTTTCATTAATTACTGTTACCTGTTATAATATTACATAATATGTTATTATAAAGTGACTATGTATTTTTTTACAATAAAAAAATAAGCAGATTTTTTATTATATATAAGATAAATTGTACATACTATTATGGATGAATTAAATTTATATCATTCTAAATATATTAAGTTGTACTTAATATATTTAAGTTATACTTAAACTAATTTATGTTCAATTGATTTATGTCTACATATACACGTTCTTTAAATTGTATAATTTCTCTTATTTCTCTTTTGTTATAAGTATATATTATCAAATTTAAGTGAAGTTTAATATATTCTATTATTTAAATGAAATTTAAAATGAAATTGCATGTAAATTAAAACTAAAAATAAATAAAAAATTAGAAGAAATTCATATTTTAAGATAATTTTATTTAATGTTTATTTCCTTTAATACAGGTAACTCGTTTATTTAAATTATGTCCTCAAGAAACTGCTCAAGGAATATATCGTTTAGATCAACGTGGACAAGATGCAACTATTGCATTGGGAATATATTTTTTGGAATCTGGATTACAACATCGGGATCGTATTTTACCATATTTTTTACGGTTATTACGTGGTCTTCCAAAAGCTGTTTGGCTGGATGAAGTTAGAGTTTCACCCAGTGAAAGAGTTCCTGTTGCTGAACGTTTTAGTTTTTGTTTGAATACACTGCTAAGCGATGTAGCTGCCAGATGTGAATCAGCTCGTGAAGAAATTATTTCTACGCAGATTGAGATATTAGCTGTTTTAACCAATCTGATACGTGGTTATAAAGAACAAAATGGAAATAGGGGTATGCAAGCAAAATGTAAGATTTCTTCAAGCAAATGTATTTTCTTATGTATTCATTGTTCATAAAAATATATGTTTATAAATTTATATTTTTTTTTCACAGTGTCTTTATGCAAGTGTCTAGTTCCAGTACTTATTGGGCTAGCAAGGTCTATGGGTCGTTTCGCATGTACAGATCCACCATTGCTTTGTCGTATCTTTCCACGGCCTGAAACTCCAGTTTCTTTTAGTAATACAGAAACACGTTTAACATCAGATAAAAAACAACATAGTTTTTCAAATTTTCGTCCAATTATTCCAAGGTCTCTTAGTGGAAACCTAAATCCTTATCCACCGGTTGATAATAATCCAGCATTGCTAACTGCTGATTCTGATTATACATGTATCAAGAGACCATCATTACAGTCTTTTTCATCTGTGCCATATGATCCAGTTACATACTTTTTCAGTAGATATGGATCCAGTTTTAATCAATTTCCACAAATGCGATGTAATGAAAGTCCTGAAAAAAGGGCTGCAATGCAATTTAATGTAGTGCATTTACAAAGTGTTCTAGCATTAGCTAAAAAGCTACTTACTAAAGACATTCTTACATTTCTCGATGAAGAAGCTCAACAAGTTAGTATTTTCACATTATTTTGGTACTTCATAAATTTCAATAATTCTAGAATAATTTTTTTTGCAAGTAGTTTCCTCTTAATTATTTAAATATAGTTATATTTAATATATATATATATATATATATACTTTAACTTCTTCATAAATTTATATTTATTGAATTATTGTTTCTATAGGTTTATAATTCTGGTCAAGTACAAATATTTCCATATCGCACATTCAGTGAAACCATGAATTTAGTTATGGTAGCAGTTTTGCGAGAGTTATTACAAAATCAACGTGATTTACCTGCTCCATTTACAAGAGATGTACAAGAATTTGTTAAAGGCCTTTTCTTGTCAGGACAGACAGAATTGCAATCTAGACAACATGATGCTAGTGAACGAGAAGATGTAGATACTAATTTTCGGACAGTAAATAGATTTAAAGTTAATGTCATGGCAAATTCTGCATGTGTTGATCTTCTTGTTTGGGCCATTGGAGATGAAACTGGTACGTAAATAATTTTTTATATATAATGTATGGTAACTACAAAATACTAATAACAGGAATGTATTATAATATCTTGTACACACATAAATGCATGTTTTAAAAAGGCACATGTAGATTAAAAGCTTCATTGTAAAAAGTATTTTACATTCAAATGTAATGTGTTTATGTATATCAGAGACATACAAACTGCAATTTGGTAAAGAAGAAATGATTCTTCCATTATTACTATTTGATCGTCCACATGCTATACTTGCAGCAACACAATAATATTGTGATGTGACCAAGGAGAAATAAAAAAAAAAAAGAGTAAGGATAAAAGGCACAAATCAACTTTACAAGTCTCTGATGTATATTACTACACTTACTTCTCATTCTAAAGTAAATTATAATCATAAAAATATAATTAAATTTTAGTTTTCGTTTATTTATATGAATTTATTAAAATTATCTACATAGTATATATCATCTTTTTCTTAATGCTACATTTTATAATGATACATATCGCACACGCGATGAAAGTAACAAAACTCAAAAAACACGATTTTCAAGTTATATAATGTCTAATTTAATTATATTCAAGAAGAGTTTTTTGTTCCTACTGGAAAACAATTTTTTAAGTTATATTACTTTCTTCATAAGTATGTGATATGACAATTTATTTAAATTTTCTAATTTCCTTTTTTGTTTATTTTTTAAATAATAACAAAAGATTATAAACAATAAAAATTATATTTATTTTAAGTCATTAACGAAAATTTATTAAGAACAGTTCATTGAAAACAAGGATAATTGTTGCTATACAATCTTACATATATATATATGTATATATAGTTACAACAAATATTGTAAGTAAAACATTATTATACGGTATTTTTGCAGTGAGCGGGGAGTATGATACATCCTCACTGTTCGCGGATATCAGTTCTATGCTGCTCGGCGAGGGTATTCTTGTTTACCCCTTGTGTTTCTATTTTATTAACTATTCTGTTTACATGATAACATTTAATATACCAGTTTAATATAAACATTCCCTGCCGCAGCAATACTATATTGCGGTGTTCCTATTGCCTATTATTTCTGTGTGCAGTATGATTGTTTTATGCATTTTCATACATAAATATAATATTTTATTGCAATCAAAGAATATTTTGATATATTTTATCAATGTTCATATATAAAAGAATTAATATTAGGAACTGCTTAACTAAAAGCATTTTGTGTATGATATTCGATTATCAAATAATCATTCAAGTAATGTTTAGATAAACATTTTATGTTTAATCCTTAGATATTTCATATAGAAATAACTAATTAACTAGTTATCTATAATAGCAGAAATTATTAAAAGTATATTATTACTTTTGTTTCCAGGTGCTGATAGTTTATGTGGTCGTCTTGTTGAAAAGATTAATTCTAATCATGGCCCAAAACTTGTACTAGCGCACATGCCTTTACTGTTAATATGCTTAGAAGGTTTAGGAAAATTGGCTCAGAAGTTTCCTAATATTGCAAGTACTTCTATATATTATCTACGTGAATTTCTTATTGTCCCTTCACCTATATTATTAAAATTATACCGTCAACTCAATGAACGATCTATAAAAGAACATCATTTTAAAGTTACTGGTAAGAAAAATAAAAATACAAATATTATTAAATTTCTAATATTAACATAATTTTTTTTATTATGTTTTTATTATTATTATCTATAAAGTACAAGGAAAAGAAGCACAAGATTCAAAACAGACAACATCATCTGTTCAAATTGCTTTTGAAAAATTGCGTGATGCAGCAATTGGCAATCTTTGCATAGCTTTGGAAGCAGCACATTCTGTTAATCCAGATTGTGTACCAGCACTAGTGGCTAGTGTATCTAATAGGTTATTTGCAGCAGATATATGTGATGGGTATGATTTTTATTCTAATTTATTATAATGAACTCTATCATTATCATATAATGTTATATATATATATATATATAACAATTTTATTTCAGGGAATCTGATGAAAAATCAAATAGTGAGTTAATCTCAAAAAATATTGTTATCATGTTAGGACATGTAGCTGTAGCTTTAAAGGATACTCCAAAAACAATGCGTACAATATTTCCATTTTTTCATCAACTTTTCTGTCGATCACCAAGCGATCTCGACTTTCTCATTGTGGATCAATTAGGTTGTATGATTATTGCTAAATGTGAAGCACAGGTTAGACTTTAATATACTGTATTAATGTAACATATAATTATTTACCTGATTTGTTTACTTCATGATGATTAAAAGGTTAGATTAAAATATTATTCTTTTAAATAGATTTATGAAGGTATAATGCAGATGTTTTCAATGTCGTTGGGATCAAGTACTGCAACTTATGCATCAAATGATGATAGAAAACAATATTGTCATGTTTCTAAAGCAGTAACAAATGCTCTTGCTAATATAGCAGCTAACTTACAAGGTGAAACGGAACTAAATGATTTGCTTCTTCATCTTCTAGAACTTTTTGTTCAATTAGGTCTCGAAGGTAAACGTGCCAGTGATAAAGTTCCAAACAGTATTGCTACAACGGTAATAAATACTAATTAAACATATTTTGTGCTACATATATATATATATTATATTAATCAGTATCATTAATAATGCAGAAAACAACAAATAGTGCTGGAAATTTGGGAGTTCTAATTCCTGTTATTGCTATATTATTGAGACGTTTACCACCAATTAGACATCCACAAAAAAGACTTTTAAAACTTTTTAAAGATTTCTGGGTCTATTGTGTTGTAATGGGTTTCGCTGCTGATCAGCAATCGAAAATATGGCCTATTGAGTGGTATGATGGTGTTAAAGAAATAGCTGTTAAATCACCCTATCTTATTTCACCAACTAGTGCACGTCTCGAAATGCGAGAACTACAATATACTTCAGCAGTACGCAATGATAGTGTTTCATTAACTGAACTTCAAGAATTACGTAGCCAAATATTAAAATTAAGTAGCCGGTAAATTTATATTATAGATATACAGCATGCATGATTTTTTTATTATCCAATATGAATTTGATATATTTGATACATTTTATTACTGACAGGTCCAATGATATATCAGCATATGTAGCAAAATTACAGTTTGCTCAATGTACATATTTATTATCAGTATACTGGTTGGAAACCTTAAGGGTTGGAAACAGTCCAGAGCCTAGTTTACATCCAATAATGGAATATTTATGTGATTCTGATTTGCAAAAGGATAAAAGTGGTATGTGGCAATGTATATGTTGTATTGCAGACTCTGTCTTCGTTAGATTTAAAGATGTCATGCAACGTAAACCAAAAGATGAACAACGAGAAAAAGAATTAGAAAATCACGCTCAATTTTTATTAGTATATTTTAATCATGTACATAAACAAATTAGACGTGTCGCAGATAAATATCTCAGTGCTTTAGTAGATGCATTTCCACATTTATTATGGAACTGTAAAGTACTATGGAGTATGCTAGATATATTACAGGTATCTATTTTACAAATATTATAAATGATTGTTGTTTTAGCATAAATAATGTTATATGAAAAATTATTTGTATTTTTATTTTAATAGATTTTGTCATTTTCTTTACAAATTGATCCAAATGAGGAAACACCTAGTCTGCGTATTCCTAATACACCTTACAGCATTGAACTTATGAATAGTGTTGAAGCAAGAGAGGTATTAATGCAATTATAGTTCTTCAAATACAGTACAGAAATGGAAAAGCATTCTTTAATAAGATGGTATAATATAGATTATTGTAAAAGACTTTACGGCAAGATGTAAAGGCATAGTACAAGAGGCAATGAAGTGGGCTCCACAGGCCACAAGATCACATGTACAAGAATATATAAATCAGATACCATCTTCGGGTATGTGGCATCATTCTGGATTATCTTTAGCAACAGATTCAGTTCTGGAATTTGTAGATTTAACTGTTCCAACAGCTCTTCCATCAAACGTATGTATTTATTATACCATATTATTCTTTTAAAAATTATTTAGTTTTCAAAGTGTTTTCTTATTTCACAGTTGAAAAATTTGTTTTCAATACTTATGATTTTTCAAGATTTTTAAAATCTATATATTCTAGACAAATTCATTGGATAAAAGACCTCGTGGTCCTAAAGGTGCAAGTTCATGGCTTTTTTCAATGATGGCGATGCGTTTATGGCATGCTGGTGAAGTAGCAGGTATGGTTGCACTTGCTCGTTCAGAATTTCCCACACATCAAACGTCAATTGAAAAATCTAGAGTGACAGTTGTAAACCAACTTATTGACGCTGTATGGCATGCTTGCCGCGAAAATAATGATCTTCAACATCGTGGTGCTCTTTGGCGTGCTACTGCTCTTTTAATATCTATGCCAGGTAATTGTTTAATATACATAATACGTTGTATTATAAATAGTTATTATATTTAATTATCTATATTTTCAGGAATACACAGGCGTCTTTTGCAAACTGTTGCCTGTTCACAGATTGAATTATTTACAAGTTCAGCAATGAATACAGCTGTTGAATGTTGGCAATGGATTCTTACTGTACGACCTGATCTTAAATTGCGTTTTTTACAAGAGATGCTTGTTGCATGGCAGTACACTGTTGATAAGAAAATGGGATTATTTTCTGCTCAAGAAGAAGAGGTTAGCCCATTAGCAGTTTATGAAGGTTGTAAGTTAGAACCTAATCCACCTGATGTAAAACCTCATGATATTTGGATATCATTTATCATGGAATTAATTGAAACTGCAAAATACTGTTGTCAAGAGACAGTGGATATGATAGTGATGTTGCTTCATCGATCATTACCTATGTCTGTTGGTGCATCTGGCGAAGAACCTACAATAAATAGGCATGTTGCTGCAGTTGGAGTGCGTTTTAAATTATTATCCTGTGGTTTACTTCTCCTCCAAGGTGATATTTTACCAAGGTATAAATATATTATTCATTACTTTTAAATGAAGAAGAGTACGATATATTTTAATGGGAAATCATTTTATTACAGATCGTTAAGTAAAAATGTTCTACGAGAACGTGTTTATTCTAACTGTTTAGATTATTTTTGCCGAGAACGTCAAGTACCTACTCAAGAACTCGAACAACTCCGTGAAGATATAGTTACTCTCATACGTTTTTGGCAGGTATGTGAAAATATGCTTTCTAAAATGCATTACAAATTGTTAACACTTTTTATCTTATTTTTTAAATTATTTATACAGGTCATGCATAGCGATAAAAAATATTTGATGATGACAGGAAACGAAAACGAGTTTGATTTAATAATGCAACCTCAAGTATACACATCAAATGTACTTGTAGCAAGTGAAACTATCAATTCAATAACTGCAACATTAAGTCCACCTACTAATGACTTTTCAAAAACACCTACCAGTGTGTGGGTTAGTGCTATGCCAATGTCAACCAGTAGTAACACATTAAGCAAACGCAGTAATCGAAGCAAACGTGTTGTAAATACTAACGTTTTTGTAAAAGATTATATTAAAAAGCGTAATTTAATTCTTGAATTGTTAGCAGTGGAAATTGAAATGTTGCTGGTTAGTAAAAATGTTTCAAATTTTATTAACTCAATCGTTTATTTCTATGTTTGTATACAAATAATTGAATTATTTTTAATAATTGTCATAAATAATCGTAGGTTTGGCGCAATCCAGGCTGTAGACAAGAATTAGCGCTACCTGGAGAAATTAGTATTGCGGAATGGCGTGCTAAAGCTATGAATGAAAAATGGAGAGAATACACGCGTTTGGCTTGGGAAATTAGTCCTAGCCTTGCTGTATTTATGCCAGTACGTTTAAAAAATTCTGAAATAATTATAAAAGAAATTTGTGGATTGGTGAGACAGAAACCAGTAGTAGTTATGCATATTTCAGAAGCTTTGCAATATCTCGTAACTACAGATACTCTTCTTAATGATGTACCTGAAGTGAGTATTGCGTAGTAAAATAATTAATAAGTATTATTGTATAAATATCCTATATATATATAATTTTTATTTGCAGTTGGTTTATATGCTAACATGGGCAAGGGTTTCCCCTATTCATGCATTAGCTTACTTTTCTCGTCAATTCCCGCATCATCCAATTTCTGCTCAATATGCAGTACGTGTATTAGATAGTTATCCTGCTGATGCTGTACTTGTCTATATACCACAACTTGTACAAGCAGTTCGCCATGATTCCATGGGTTATGTTACTGAATTTATTAAAAAAATTGCTAAACGTTCCCAGGTAAACATATTCATCTAAAGCCTTTACAAAATAAAATAAAGTTTGTAAAAATATAATATTAAGAAAGATTTATGTATTACAGGTAGTGGCACATCAGCTAATATGGAATATGCATACAAATATGTATATGGATGAGGAAAAACAAATAAAAGATCCGGTTCTTTATGATGTCTTAGATTCATTAGTAAAAAGTATTCTGAATGCATTATCTGGCCCAGCTAAACAATTTTATGAACGAGAATTTGAATTCTTTGAAAAAATAACTAATATATCTGGTGAAATTAGGCCATATCCTAAAGGCCATGAACGTAAAGCCGCATGTTTGGAAGCTTTATCAAAAATAAAAGTACAGCCTGGCTGTTACTTACCATCTAATCCTGAAGCAATGGTTATTGATATAGATTATAAAAGTGGTACACCTATGCAAAGGTAATATCAAATCATATCTATTATAGAAAAAAATATATATAGAAATGCTAATGCTTACATTCATTATACTTTCACATAAATTTTTACAGTGCTGCTAAGGCACCATTCCTTGCACGTTTCAAAGTTCAGAGATATGGTATTAATGAGTTAGAAAATATTGCATTAGCGGTGTCAACAAATGGAAAAGTAGAAAGAAAGAAAGAAATAGGAAAAGAAACATGGCAAGCTGCCATTTTTAAAGTTGGTGATGATGTAAGACAAGATATGCTCGCATTACAAGTAATTAGCATATTTAAAAATATTTTTCAGAAAGTTGGTCTGAATTTATTTTTGTATCCATACAGAGTAGTAGCAACAGCACCAGGGGTAAGATTTATGTATTACTATTATAATATATGACCTATATATATATTTTATTTTATATAAATTTCAATAATGATACATCCTTATAAAATTTTTCTTTTTAGTGTGGTGTTATAGAATGTGTACCAGATGCAAAATCACGAGATCAATTGGGACGTACAACAGATATCGATATGTATCAATATTTCATTACACGATGCGGTGATGAAACAACAAAGGAATTTCAAACAATTCGACGTAACTTTGTTAGATCGATGGCTGCTTATAGCGTAATTACGTATCTTCTACAAATAAAAGATCGTCATAATGGAAATATTATGTTGGATAGTCAAGGTCATATAATACATATTGATTTTGGATTTATGTTTGAAAGTTCTCCTGGAGGAAACCTTGGATTTGAACCTGATATCAAACTTACTGATGAAATGGTATTAGTAATGGGAGGTAAAATGGAAGCTGCACCATTCCGTTGGTTTATGGAATTATGCGTTCAAGCATTTCTCGCTGTGAGGTGCGAATACTTTTTATATACAATTTGAAAGATCATTACTAATTTATTAACTTATCTCTTATATAATATATAAATTATTATGTTTTAGGCCTTACCAAGAAGCAATCATTTCCCTTGTTTCCCTTATGCTTGATACAGGCTTACCGTGTTTCCGAGGTCAAACGATAAAATTGTTGCGTGGTCGATTTGTTCCAACGGCTACAGACAGAGAAGCCGCAGCTTTTATGCTCACTGTAATTCGCAACAGCTACCTCAATTTCCGTACGAAAACTTATGATATGATACAGTATTATCAAAATCAGATTCCTTATTAAATTATTATTTAACTTCCCGTTGTATTATATACTATTTAAAAAAGGATTCAGGACTTAAAGGACATACAGTAATTATTAAGACAAGTAAAAAATACTATTTGACCTGTCTGAACTAAACATATTTTACTCAGCTAAATGAGCACTGTATGTACAAGTTCTAAACTCTTATTTTTTAATATTCTGTATATACAACTAATCCTTCTATAATACAATATTTTTCGAACTGGATTTAGGTTGTTCCAAAAATTTCTTTCGCTATTTGTACGAAGCTGTTTTATCTGGCAATGTTTAAAAACGAAAGGAACTTTCGGTACAAACTGAATATTACAAAAATGGCATAAAACTCTCTCTTTATGGATAATATGCCTTAATAAACGTCCTCATTTATTGCCAATTTTTCATTTGATACACATAAAATGTCTTCTTTTTTAACAGAATTTTTTTTATAATAATATGATTTTTATATAATTCCATAAATTTATCATGTTGTAGAAGGATTTTACAACGGAATGTTACGTTATATACATTATATACATTATATTACCTTATTTACATTATATAGAGTACATATATATTAACCCTATAATATTAATAAATATTTTTGCGATTATTAAAGTAAATAAATCGCATACTTGCGACGAAACTGATACAACTAGGGAAAGCGTTTTTGAATATAATTAGATATTATATAATTACTTTCTATCAGCCAAATTATAAAGATAAATGAATAAGATTTTCATAATTGGTTAAGGAGTGTCTCTACAATATTTTCATGGTGATAAATCAAAAATCGTTTTCCAAGTTGTTTCATATTCGTCACCAATATAAAAAGTATAAAATGTATAATATGGTTAAATGTGATATAATAATTGTGAAAGTGTATATAAATATTGATATTATTGCCTTCAATTCTATGTGAATTCTGTTAATTACATTCTATTAATTGCTATCATAATATAGATATATAATATTGCAGTATAAACAAATTTTAAACTTTCTACTATTGTAGAATATGTGAATTATATAAACATTCCTTCACTTATAATCATGCTGTTGATTGTAGAATATTAAATTAAACAATATCGTTATCATTAAAATTTATTCATTGTAGTTATCTCTTTCTTTTTTCCTTTCAATTTCATTGCTTCTATTTATTCGACTTTCGGAACATCATTCCAGAAACGTGCAATCAATACATTAATATTAGATCTTTTTAATTGACCAAAGTTAAATGATATGGCAAAAAATCTAACAACGAATATTTGGCCATTATTTTTACATTAACTTAATATTAGCTTCACAACCTACATAGGAATATACGAATAACAAATTACTTTTTTGTAATAATCAAACTATTTTATTTTGTATTTACAATAATATTCATAGAACTACAATATAATTTATTTATAAATGAATAAATAATTACTATTTTATATCTGAATTAATATGTAATTTAGCGCCATAGAAATAATTTCCCTGGAGAGTTCTGTCCAATAGCTTTCTTTTCACTCCTGCAAATTTATGAATTAACGATTATATTTATATTAAAATATAAATTAATGTAAGTTTATATTTTTTTATAAGAGGAATTTATTTAAGATGGAAATAGATAACCTCATTGTAGATACAGCATAAGAAAATTTTGTATAATTATATGATTAATAAATAAATTTCATATTCACGTAGATAGTTAAATATTTGAAATCATGAAAATATTTATTTCTCTTGTCATAATTTATAATTTTATCTTCATTGTTACATAATGATATTAATCTTCTTCAAAATATTCAATTCATATTATACATTTTATATTTTATTTACTATTTTCACAACTATATAAAATATATACATCAATGAAATAGATTAAAGATAATGAAATAGATTAAACATAAGTTTAGATGTATATATATAGGCCATTATGTTTATGTATGTAATATAAAAATGTTATTATATTAATAATATATCAGACATGCACAATGAAAAAAATCTAAATATATTACCCTGCTGTAATTTGTTTACCCACAAAAATTTCAATTGGTGGTTCAACTTCCCTTCTAGCATCATGAGTAAAGTAATATATTTCTGAGGTCTTATGATATGGTCCACCTGGTACTTCAGGTGGAGGTTGTGTTCGTGCAGAAATTAGATCTGCATATCGTAATTGAGGAATAACTTTTCTCTGCTCATAAAATAATAATTATTATTTATGATAGAATACATTAAATATAAATATAAACATATATTCAGCGCAATAAACAAGTTGTTCATCATAATGATTGCCATTTTAGTTATTTTAAATAATTTGACAAAAATAAAGAAAGGAGTAAATTGAAAATGTTTATTATAAATAATGAGAAATATATTATTTATTGATAAACGATTATTAACATATGATTATAAACATTCTATACATATAACAAAATAATAAAAATCGATTATCAACGATCTATAATAAACAAAAAAAGATACATATTATATTCTTATTTATTACGAATAATTCAAAAGCAATGAATTGTATTATGTAAAAGTTGCAGTTTTTACATTTTCGATTATAATGAAAATGAATAATTAAGTTATTATATACAAATGGATTAATTTAATAATAAATTCAAAAAAATTATAATTTGTTAAATGATTTATGATCTATGCATAATAAAACTTTATATGTATTTATATATCTATTACTTACACCTCGAAGAAATGAGCGAAATTTTTCAATGAAAGGCGTTACAACACGATGTTCTAGCATTTTGTCGTTATTTTTATTCTTTTCTTTTCTTTGTTTTTTTTTTTTCTTTTACATATGTGTATGATCCATCAAGAAAATAACTACGTCTTACAAACAGATTAGACACTGTTTTGAACAATACTATCGACACCAACCAATTCTATAAACTGAAGCCACTTTTATTTGTAGAACTTTGTGTTCAATCATTTTATAGCGACATCTATATACAGATCTATATACAGAACGTAGTTCATGACAGAGCCAATAGGCGGCGCATTGATCGTCAAAATATAAAAATATTTGAGTCTCATTTAGTCAAGAAGTTAGTTCGCAGGATACGTTATTTCTCATAATTCTAACGCTCATTGGATAAAATCTTACAAGCAAAGATAATGAAGGCGACTTTAAGGCGATATTTAAGGAAAAAATAAAAGGTTGATTTAAAAATTTTATTTTTAATTCTTTAATTTTATTTCTAAAGTCCAAAATAATGTAACACTCTTTTGGAACTCCTAGAGACATTGTTAATGTTATCTACTATTCAATTCAATCTAGTTCCATTATAAGATTTGATATTAAAAAAGATGATTAGTTAACAGTTTTTTAACTAGGCCAATTAAAATAACATATTGATATATAATAATTGATAATAAAATTAGATAGTATCAGTCTGTACAATCAATTTATGTAACATTGCTATATAGTTATTTTGAAAAATTTGAGAATCAATTATGTATCAATGGTTTTTCATGGTCAAGGATCTGAAACTACGCGGGGCCATGTGTCACGTCGTTGGAAAAAATACAAAAAATTACACCGTGTAACGTAAGCAAATATTATTAGGTTATTTTTATAACATATTATATAATATGTTATAAAATAAAAATATTGAAAATATTCCTTTCTAAAATTTAAGAGATACAAATAGCAAATGACAAAAAAATCCTTTTCATTAATGTTAGTATTTGTTTGTTGAACTTTGTTTCAAACGATTCTAATGTCCATAAAGAATTTCTATATAATTTTATATAAATAATAATCATTATTTTATTATATTCATTATTATGTATTAATTTCAATCATAGTAATGCGATTGGTTGATTTTGAATAAGTTCTTTGATATATATATATATATATATATATATCTGTTAAGTATGATTGCATATTGTTTTATATTTTCGCACTTTTTTTTTATTATAAATTTAGTCGTAAAAGATAGGAATAATATCCACATATGTTGTATAAACAACATATGTGCATATTTAATATTAACATTAATAATGCAAGAAATCAGTTAATTTATATAAACTTTATTATAAAATACAATTTTCATATTATATCATATTTATGTAAAATGTAAATTTTAATTTGTAAAAATGCAAACATGTAAATATTAATTTTTATCATTTCGATTATATTTAATTGAAGAAAAATTTTAATGTATGATTCAAATTCCGGAAGTTAGGTCAATCGTTTTCAATTGATGTTTCAAAAATGAAACAAACGTATATTCTGTTCTGCAAAAAAATAAAAAAGAAATAATAAAACAAACAGTATGGTGTGGAATACTACAAATCACAATGAAGTCAGTGTACCATTTACTTTAAAATAAATTGAAACCCTCTATATTGTTATATAATCATAATATGATGTAATGAAATCGTATAGTTGTAGAAAAATTATGTTCCAAAATAATTTGTGTAATTAATTAATAATTTATGTAATACGTATAATACATATATATATATATATATATATATATATATATATATATGTATATATATATATGTATATATATATGTATATATATATATGTATATATATATGTATATATATATGTATATATACATATGTATATATATATATATGTATATATATATAAGTTTTTTTATTTTATCGTATTATGAAAACATTGTTTTGTTGTATTCTTTTAATGTTGAATAAGTTTATATGATTACTATTACTACTTTTTCCCCTATGTTTTTTAGTATAGAAAGATAGACCTTATAATTTGTATTCGAAATATTTTTGTCCGAAATTGTAAGACTCGTTGGAAAAATGAGGACTTCGAAGTCACGTGTAACGTACTAAGAGATCATCGAATGATTATCTATTGACTATTTCGATGATACGTTTGTGGTTACAAGACAAATAAAAATGACTGATTTGTGGTTAGGTGTTATCAAAGCATAAATTATACTGTGTTAAAATAAAGAAATTTATTCGAATAAATGAACGCAACAAGATTATTATCTACTGTCTCTATAACAAGTGTTACTCGTAATATTCATATCATACTGTCTCGTCAGGAACAAAAGGTAAACTCGAATCTTTTGACTGATACGAGTACATCTTTTGGATTATCGTATTATGTAAGAATTTGACATTAGAAGAAGGTTAAGGTTAGGAATTTGTATATGCTAATATCTTTTTATTCCGTCTGAACTTAGTAAAGCAAAAGGTTGATGCAGATATGGTTTACATTACAATTCTTTATTGTTGGTAATTCTTTTCTTTATGTTTATGTTAGTGTAACTGGTAATGGCTTTTTAGATCTTTCACATGCTCGAGTTGCCCCTGCAACACTCACTTTTCGGATATCATTGCAAAAGTGCATCAGTTCCAGAAATACTATTTTCAACATACTCAAACATAATTGAATCCATGGTTAATCCAATGACACATCAAGAATTTAAGAAAAATATTATGGAACCTCTTTTGGAGACTTGTTATACTGCAAATAGTAATTCAGCAACCTGTGATATACCGTATAATATTTCTAATACAAAGGTGGTAAGTCATAGAGGCACTGACACAATGGCAAATGAAATGGCTATTAATTCATGTATGGAACATACATCTTTACAACAAAGAACTATTATCGATAAGCAAAATTATAATACGATAAGGAAATGGAAGAGATTGGGAAAAGGTAAGAAATTATATTTCATTTAATGTTGTAAACCCTAACTAATCTAATTTGTACACAACAATCTATATTATAATGTTTTTATTTGTTAAATTTTAAATATTTTTATTTATATGTGAGATGTCATCTAATGTTTATACCTATGAAATTTTTTATTTTTGAAAAATAATAAAAATTCTTAAGAAAAATTAAATAATATAAACGGAAAGGTACTTTGAAAACAATCATTTTTTGTCCTATTATATTTCTTTTCCAAAATAAAAAGATTTTAAGTATAAATTTTACCTGACCATCTTGTATAACATATATTAATTCTTGAAAAAAAATTTATATATATGTATAATGTTGTACGTTTTATTTGATATAATTACAAAAATATAAAATTTATATTATGAACAATAATCATCAAAGGTATAAACTGACATTAAAGGTATAAATTTACATTAATATTTATCAATTTATATTTTAACATCTACTTTTAATATAGATATTAATTATAATATTTACAATTTTTTCAAAGTTAAAATTAGTAAGGGTTTACTAAGCTTTTTTATTTTATTATTGATGTTATTTTATAATTGTTTTAATTCTGATATGAGTTTAGGGAAACTACAGGTAGATGGAGATGATGCATTTGTGTTTAGAATATTGTCTTTCAATATTCTTGCACAAAATCTTTTAGAAGCTCATCCATATTTATATATGCAACATGATAGAGAAGCATTATCTTGGGATATACGAAAGCCCCTTTTGTTACAAGAAATACTTGAAGCACAGGCTGATGTAAGGCAAGCACAAAATATAAACAACTATCACATTTATATTTTTATATATAGGTACTTTTACTATAATATTGCATAGGTTATATGTCTCCAAGAGATGCAGGAAAAATATTTAAATGAATTTTTAAAACCTTTTAAAGAACTTGGATATAAATATCTTTACAAGAAACGGACTAATGATAAAGAGGATGGCTTACTATTGTTGTATCATTCTGATCAATTCAATTTGGTAGATTACATGAAAGTAGAATTTTATCAACCAGGCATAGAACTCCTTAACAGAGACAATGTTGGGATAGTTGCAAAATTATCATTTCGTGACAGTCCAAATACGCAGATTGTTGTAGCTACTACCCACTTGCTTTTTAATCCAAGACGAAATGATATAAGATTAGCACAAACTCAACTACTACTTACAGAAATAGAAAAAATTGCATTTATTGAAAATACAGCGTAAGAAATATATAATGATTATTACAAATGTAATATAATCTATAGTTTCTTCATATATTATAAATATTTGCTTATTATGATACAGATTGGGCCCTAAATATCTACCTATTATTTTTTCGGGTGATTTTAATTTGAAGCCTTATACAGGCGTTTATAAATTTATAACTGAGGGATCTTTTGAATATTATGGTAAAGGCAAAAATCTGGAACCTACTGAATTTCGTGCTTTATCTTATTTATTAATACCTCCACTATTACATATTACGGATAACTGTCAATATTTTCATCTCTTAATAAAAAGATTAAAAGAAAATATTACTGGAGATGCAGAGGTACATTATTAAAATAATTATAATATCTAAAGAAATAATGGAGAAATATGGTTATAAGTATTTTAGGATTGTTTGGAACGAATATTGTAAAATACTTACAATTTTGTTTTAATGTGCATATATGTATAATTCGTGGATCATAACTGTTGTTCCTGTTGTTATAAATTATATTTAAAATTTAACTAGAGAATCCTGATATATGTATTTTTATAGAAAAAGGACACTAAATATGCTGATAAACAAGATACATCATATGGCGTAGCTGTATTTAAACAAACTGAATTTGATACAAAGAAAATTGAACCTCAACTTATTGAAATAACGCAAAATAATTATGTCAAATTTTCATCTGGCAGATTAACACATCCTTTTAATTTGCATAGTGTTTATAAACATACAAACAAACATGGAAAAAAAGAAGTAACAACTAATCAAGGGGAATGGATTACAGTTGATTATATATTTTATAGTGATCTTGAACCAATAGATATATACACCTTGCCAACTGTGGAAAAATGTAAAGATTTACCTACTATACCTAACTTTGCTGTTGGAAGTGATCATTTATGCTTAGGGGCTAGTTTTAAGATATTGAAGAAAAAATAATAAAAATACAGGTAAACAAATACTTTTTTGTTGAAGTTATTATAAATAAAAGAGGATCTATATTTTGAATAAACCGTATATGTGTACACGTAATTTTTAACAAAGTTTTTATTGATATGATAAAAAAATTTAATTTATATATCTTGAAGAATGTCAATGATTTAATTTTTTCATAGATTCTACAATTAACTCTTTTTATGAAAGTGACTATTTACCATTAATTCATTATAATGGCTGTGAATATGTAGTGATCTTATTATCATAAAAACATCAAAGAATTGCTAAAGTTATAAATTATAATTTTACTTTTATATAAATAGTACTAGATAATAATACATCACAGAATACATATTTAAACCATAATCTATAATGTTTCTCACAAAATAGTTTATATTTTTGGTTTCCTTTTTTTTTTTTGTTTTTTTAAGGATGACTATATGTAGATAATTTATGTAATAAAATAAAACTTATTTGATTATACATTTTCTTTATTTATAACAAAATTATTATGAATTATGTATACTATAATTATTTATGAAGTTGTTTGGATTTCTATTAATGATATAGAAACTTTTAAATACATAAACAAAAATTGAAAATAGACATAATATAAAAACAAAACAAATATAAGTAAACCTCTATTCTTAGATTCCTTAGATTCCTTAGATATCGTATTCTATCGATACAAAATAAAAAATATAAAAAGAATAAAACTTTTTTACGAAGATTAAATGGGTGAATACTAGGATTAACAATAAATTCTTATTATTGATCTATTGTAGCGAAATTTTAGCGTTCTCTTTCAGTTCGAGAATTCGAATATATTTCGATGATTCTATTTAAATAGCACATTGTATATTCGACCCGATCTTTCGATGCATATCGTCTATGAGCATGTACGTGATTATGTCTATGTAAATGATATTAATCAGTGATTTCATTAAGTAGCAATATCGTTTGAATGTCATAAGTTGGTTCATGCTAGAAAAAAAAGAGAGAAAGAAAAATAAAAAAGAGTAAGAATGAAATAAGAGGGAGAAGAGAACGGAGATTATGAGAAAGGAAAGGGTTTTCTTGAAGGAATTTTTTTTTTTTACTTGATTAAATACTTTTATAATATAACGTTTTCCCCCTGCCCCCTCCATCCCGGGTAAACTTTTTGTATTGATAATGTATCCCTCTAACGATCATCGATTTTTGATCTCTCAGATTTGATCGTCAAAGAAATTTTTGATTTCTCACGGAGTATCTTAGAGTGACAAGTTCGAACCAAAATTGGTACAGCGTATCTTTTAACCACTTGCGGTGGAAAGACGTGCCACGCACGTCGAGATGCTTTTGTTACAAGAACGCCAGTGACGTGTTACACACGTCGTCAGGCAATTGTTGCAGAAAAAAAAATGCACTGATAATTTTGCACTTCATCATGTAAAAAAAATATACAATAAAATACAAATTATTTCTTAAATATATTTAAATTTTCCTTCAATAATATCTGAATTAATAATATATTTTTGTTACTTAATTAAAATGTATAGGCTATTGTTAGAAAATTTTTGACAGACTTCTTTTTGATTTCTATTCTCTAATATTTTATGTTTAGATTTTACAAAGTAAATTTGAGAAAAGAAAAAAATAAGTACAATCATTAAGAATGTTCATTACCTATTATTCAAAGTGTGTGTGACTTCAGCGACAGGTATGGACAAAATATGAACTACGAATACAAATGAGGAACATTGTTTCCACCATACGTTTATCGTATTAGTGTATAAACTTGTTGGTTATTCCCCTTTTACGCGTATTAATAATTAGTTTCGTATGAGATAGAGTAAATAGTTTAATAGACAAAGAAACTTTCAATCTCTTATATGTATATCTTTTTTTTGGTGGTAGCAAACGTCTCATTTGTTTTATGATAAATGGATAGAAAATAATAAATATAATTGACACATATAAGAATTAGTATATAAATCTGTGACAAAATTTGTCGATTATTTTCTTCAAAATAATTAATGAACAATTATATATTATATTTTAATATAAATTAAAACATGAATTTATTTCCATACTACCTATGAAGTAGAACTTACAGCGTTTTCTTTTTTTACGTAGTTTTTCTTGAAGCACTAGCTACACATTGCTTATATAATCTATATCTTCTTAATGTATAAAAATTAAAAAGAAAAAAGACAAAATTTGATAATATCTTAGAATCTCAGATTCTTTGACATAAACGATTGGACATATATTTTCTTATTTTTGCTTTAGAATCGTCTGGCTAAAGATCATTAAAATGATCGAGAGAGTTTCCATAACCTCTTCGTGCAAGCCTCGTCAAACACATTTCTTTACGTTTGAAAATGTTTAGAAAATCAGAACATCAGCTATTTACGTAAAAAACAAGCATGCAATTGCTACTTCACGGACATAAAACATATTCCATTCTAGCGTGATATGAAAATCAGTAGTGCGGATACGAGCTTTACCTTTTTTATCGCAAATTTCGAAGGGCAAATTTCGAAATGCCATTTCGAATGGCATTTACGCCATCAATGAGAACAGAAATAATTCTTGACCAATTTTGATAAACAAAATCATATTTTAAAGACGAAGGTTTAATCTAGGACCCCATTTTTCCAAATTTTTGAAGAAGATTTATTTTTTTCCAAAAAAATCATGTTAAAAAATAGTATTTTTTCGAGAATAGTTTATTCATTAATATAAAACTTTTTCCAAAATATATAATATATATATGTACTAATTATTTTTAACAAAATATTCGACAAAATCTTGTTTTTTGTCGAAAATTTATATACTAATTATTATGTGTCAATTATATTTATTATTTTTTATCTATCTGCTGTGAAACAAATGCATACCGATATTGTATCTAGCACGAATCACTGCAAGTTGTACGCTACCATCAAAGAAAGCTATATATATGAGAGACTAAAAGTCTCTTCGTCTACTAAACTACTTACCCCATCTCACACGAAACCAATTATTAATACGCGTAAGAGGGGAATAACCAACAAGCTTATATACCAATACAATAGATGCATGATGGGAACAGTGTTCCTCACTTGTTTCGTAGTTTATACTTTGTTAAGTTTGTACTTGTCGCTTTGAACAAAAAGTAGTGAACAACTTTAATAGAAAAAATTGAACGCCATTAATCATGTATTTCTTAATTATTGTAGTCGTTTGGAGACTTTGTGTAAATAAAAATTACGGGGCACCATCATTTTTTTGTTTTCGTTTAACTCGCGATTTCTTATTGAAAATTCTCGGAAAATATTTATCTCATAAAACTGTAAACGAAAAAATCAGAGTAGAAATTTGATTTTGAAGATGCATTGATTTCCAAAAGAGGATGTGTCACAGTAGAACACATTTTTATTTATTCATCGTACAACTCGCTCAACAGTTTTAATATACTCTCGTTTAAATATATGCTCGGCTTTATCAAAAAAATATATTATTATATTTATATATACTTAAAATAAAATATATTTTTTGAAGGAGACTGCATATATTCATTTAAAATAGTAAGATAATAGTATATTATGCACGACAAAGACTTTATTATCCTGGATCCTTGTTTATCAATGAACACGTATCATTGATCAGATATTATTTTTAACTAATAATACAATAAAAATAAATTAATCATTTTTGAACATGTATATATGACAATATTTATACACTATATATAATCAATAAAAGGTTTTTATAATCACCTATTGACATACTGGACAAATTTTCGCTTTTTGAATGCGAATACTAAAATGGCGTATGATGGAGACATCACCTTCCTTCGATCTTATTTTCATCTATCTTATGTTATTTCTACGGTCCTCGTTACATGATAAAAGAAAAAGAAAAGTGTGTGTATAAAATATTAATATGAATTGTGAACAATAAAGAAAATTGATCGAAAAGTATTTTTCTTTAGACAATCGAGACATCAATTGACACTTCATGTTAATCATTTATATTCATAGGTACAAGTATCACGTAAACATTGGACTCATTTGAAATTATAAGCAATATAATATTCAGTGATTTGTAGACGAGATGCCGAAGGTACGAAGAAGTAAAAGATCTCCACCTGATGGTTGGGAATTAATTGAACCTACATTAGAAGAGCTGGAACAAAAGATGCGCGAAGGTAAATAAACTACGATAAATTTGAAGGTTAGATATTTTCCAATCGCGTTTTCTATTGTACAGTTTTGTATAGTGAAAAAGTACTTTGTTTGTTTTCCTTAAAGCTGAAACAGAGCCACACGAAGGTAAACGTAAACAGGAATCTTTATGGCCAATATTTAAAATTCATCATCAAAAATCAAGATATATATATGATTTATTTTATAGACGAAAAGCTATTAGTCGTGGTAAGTTTACCTTGATTTCGATCGTTATTTGTAATTATTCAATATCTACATATTTTATTCTCTTAAATAATATATTATCATTTACACAGTCATATCATTTGCTTTAATGTTATATTATTTTCAGAATTGTATGACTATTGTTTGAATGAAAACATAGCAGACAAAAATCTTATAGCAAAATGGAAAAAAGTTGGATATGAAAACTTATGTTGTTTACGTTGCATACAAACACGAGATACTAATTTTGGTACGAATTGTATTTGTCGTGTACCAAAAGGCAAGTTAGAAGAAGGTAGAATAGTGGAATGTATACATTGTGGCTGCAGAGGATGTTCTGGTTGATATGTACCTTTATTGATTAAGATATTATAAGATATTATAAGAGTTAATAATAATAATAATAATAATAATAATAATAATAATATTAATCAGTTATTGCTTTGTACCTATCAACTTAAACTACTTTTTTATTTCTTATAATTAAGTTATACTTTCTTATATATTGATGTATTATTGTTAATGCATATATGTGTTATTTTGCATACTGTTCATCATAGCATCAATAATTAAAAACAATAGTAAAAAATGATAATGAAGAAGATAGTAATGAAATGAAAATAATTTTATTGCTTATTCTAAACGATGTAAATGATCGAAAACGCTTAAAATTCTATCGCGATATGTATAATGTCGAATGCACCCATTATTGTTCTAATAACTAAGATAATTGAACTCACTCTCAAAAATATTAAAATTACATAACGGCTGTCAGTTATATTTCCATAGATCCGTCGATTGTTATAAATAAGACATTTCGTTGAAAATAATGACATTTTTAAAAATTTTTATTTCAACTTATCACTGACAAAGCACTTACGTAATTGATAACAAAAGAAATTGGTTTTGGTAACCATGTTTTTGTTTTATTTCTATTTTTCGATGTATAAACGCTTCATATTATATTATGTTAATATTATATAATTATTATAAATATAAAGTATTTATTAATAAATTTTAGTATTATAATGTTAAAATTATAATTATTGTCTTATTATTATAAGTATATATTAATAAATTTTTCATTATAATATTAAAAAATGTCTATGAAAAGTATTATATACATTTATGATCCTCATCTTACAATTCGAACGTTCATTATCGACAAGATGTTTTATATATATAAATCATAGCTATAATACATTAAAAATATGAAATATTAATAATGTCAGATTGATAAATTGTCATTTAATATTAATTTCATTATAAAACATGTATAAAATCTGTGTAAAACTAGATGATGAAAGAATTGAATTTGTATTTCCCGCCTACTATCTGTACCAAAAACATCAGATATACTGACATATACTACTCATATACTATTTGTAGTATATCTTTTTAGGTTTTGTTGCTTATATATTTTCTAATTTTTCATTAATTTACGACGTAAATTCCAATCATATGAAAAATAAATTATCAGGATCCATAAGTGTTACTTTATTTATTTTACTAGGTAAAACAAAAGGCAAATTTCATTCCTATTTGATTATTTTTTATGATAAAATAACATATTCAAAATGTTATTTTTGTATTCATAGATATTGTTGCACAATAATGGGAAATGCTGGAAGTAATCAAACAGTCAATCATACTCATACTTCAGGTAGAGATCATCGGCACAGTAAAGAACATGGACCACCTTCCCCAGGAAAGGAAGGCCAGGCATTTGTTTTTGACAAAAAGTCGAATCAAAAGCTAATTTTCCAATCGTCTCAAGAAGAAGAAGAGCCCTATTATACAAAAGTATTTAATAATCTAAATAAATTTCTTCAGGCAATAGACATATATTTGCTTTTTTATATAGATAAAACAACGTGATGGAGATAATTTTGGTGGAACACGTCCCAGATCAAATACAGTATCCGAAGGAACAAAAGTTACCGATAGCAAAGTATTGCCTACAGTTTTTAAATGGGAAGGAGGTGGAAAACAAGCATATATCAGTGGAACGTTCACAGGATGGAAAACATTACCTATGGTAAAGAGTCATGGTGATTTTGTTACTATTATTGACTTACCAGAAGGAGAACATCAATATAAATTCTATGTTGATGGAGAATGGAGGCATGATCCTGGTTTGGTAAGATATAGATCTATTAATTAATTTAAATTTATTGATACTGTAAGAACAATGATTAAATTGTCTATTTAGAAAATAGTTGACAATGGTATGGGTTCTAAGAACAACTTAGTATCTGTAAGAAAATCAGACTTTGAAGTTTTTCAAGCTCTTGCTAAAGATAGCGAAGGTGTTTCTAATAGTATTCAAACTGAATATGGTCAAGAAATTCCACTTCATAAACCATGGGAAAAAATAGTTGGACCGCCAATTTTACCACCACATTTATTGCAAGTTATTCTTAATAAAGATACACCATTATCTGTGAGTAATTATAAAAGAATTATTCTGTATTAATGTTTAAGACTTTATAGAATATACATATTGATTGTAAAGTATTTTTACAGTGTGAACCAACTCTTCTACCAGAACCAAATCACGTGATGTTGAATCATTTATATGCTTTGAGTATTAAAGATAGTGTTATGGTTTTATCAGCCACGCATCGCTATCGAAAAAAATATGTAACTACTCTATTATATAAACCAATTTAATGATTTACATCATTCCTACATGCGTGATACTTAATTATTTTGGAACGATATCATTATATGAATAATGAATTGCACTCACTATTCAAATAGCTGAATTTGTAGGTAAGCTGAATTATAAATGATAAAAGTTGTTTAACTGCAAAACAATATAGTTAATATTTATTAAAGCAAATCAAGTATACATTTTTTAGAATATAGTGCTATATTGTATATTACCTGTAATTAAGCAAACAAGAAAAGCAAATTTTGATTACTATTGAATGAACTCTATAATCATTTGATATAATAATTAAAGAATTATAAGAATTGTTTTTTTCCTATTATAACAAAATTAGAATTTAAATATCATTGTTGGTTATTTCTGGTAGATACGCATAAGGTGGTTCAGATCGTGTTCTAAGAAAATAAGATCCACTAGCAGATTTATCTACATGTTCTCCCATTAAAACTATCCTGGAATCAATGCAATCACCATTTATATAACGATCCCAATTTTCGCATTTTACTGCAGGAAATCCAGTCTTGGAATTAATACTTTCTGTAAAATAAACGTAGGATCGTCCGTGACTGCAAGCTTCTAAAATAGGAAAGATACAAATGTGTTATTTTGAAATCTTTCGATGCTAGTTTCGTGAGATATATCTTACCCATGACTTCTGGGACACAGCAACAACCAGGTTGAACAGCTGTTCCTGCATTTGGATAAAAATCGATTTTACCTAGGGGTTGAAGATAACCTAGAATACCACCACAAGAATGAATAACATCAACAAATATCGCATCGGTTAAATCCAAACGAGTTTTATTAGAAGCAAGCATGTGGAATCCAGGCAATGCTGGGTCCAATCCGGTAATTCTGCCTAATTTACCAGAAGTTATTGCATCTCCAGCATTACCAGCTACATGCGCACCCAAAGAATGACCTAAGATATATTTGACAATGTAGAAAAATGTACATTATATAACTTTTTCAATTATGTATAGTTTAATTTTGTCTTAAGATTAACATAAGATATACCGAGGAAATGAACGTCTTCAGCGGTTAAATCAGTTTCTGTAACTAAAAAGTCGATGAAATTAGCAGCATCCTTTCCTACACGAACGGTATTTTGCATGGGACCAAGATAAAAGGTACTTGCAGCTAAAGGTTCCCAGTCAACAAGAATGACATTGTAATCATCGTGTTGCAAGTAAGCTGTACAATAATCAAAATGTAACTTGTTCAATTACACATAGACAGATACAATTTTATAATCAAATATTAACTAACCTTCTTTCATGTTTCTGAGACCAGAGCTCATAGAACTGGACTTCCATCCATGTGTTATGAACTTTGTTTTTCGTGATGCTTTAAAATCTGAATCGAAAAGTCCTGCAGTATCATTAATCATAAGTCTCGTGCCATTTTCTGGACCAGACCTTTAATTATATTTTACAATATATAAAGATCTTAATAATTTATCGTGTAAGATAAATAAATATATAAGTGTACCTTGTGTAAAGGATATAAGAAATGTTTTCACTATCGAGAATACCTCTCATACTATCTTCGTACTTTAATATTGCTACTTGAGGTAAATCATTTCCATCTGGCATAAATATCCAATCTTCTCCATATCCATCGTATCTTTCACGTAAACCACTTTCCCATTGTTTAGAAATAGCAAAGTCATAAAATAATACAAAAATAAATGTCTCTATCAAGAATTTTAATAGAAACATTTTATTTTATTGAAAACTTAATTTTATATGTTATAAATATAATTATCTATACAGAAGTAAACAATTAGAACACCTTAGAATCAGGTTTTTCTTTTATAAATCTTTATTTATATTGTCACGAATTCTAATATACTTTTTCTTGGCCCAGTTTCTTCTTGGCTTTATCTCTAACACCGTATCATACAAGCGGAAATACTATCAAGTAGTCTATTAACATTTCTTTAGCCATTTTAATCACAAATGAAAGAATACAGGTTTCAGACTGATTTACTTCTATATATATATATATAAATTTATCATAAGTTTTTCGAGATTATTTGACAGCTGATATCATTAGAGAATATAAATAGGAAGGAAGGTGATATTTTTAAAAAAATATCTTTTAACAATACTGTATAATTAAACATTTGATACACACACGTTAAATACAATGATAAATTGCAAGCGGTATAAGAATGATACGAAAGGATGATATTGCTTTGTATATATACTGAATATATTATTTACTTATACATACATACACACACATATAATTCTATAAGATATATTTTAATTCTTTTCATATATTTTTTAGTAAATATACATTTCGTCAAAACATCGACAAAAGTTATAAATATGTGATTAATAATGATAACAACAATCATTATTTCCATGAAATATTTAATTATATGAGAATATCATAAATGCTGTAGTCTTATTGTTTTGAACGGCTTTAAATTTTCTTCCATATGTTATTAAAATATTCATACAAATTAATAATTTTGCACATTTATAAATTGAAGATTTTTTTTTTTATTTTTTATTTATTTATTTATTTATTTTTTTTTTTTTGTACATATTACAGGCCATTTTTTTTTTGTACAATTACATACATATTACAGGCCATCAAACACTTTTCCTTTATAAAATATTTAACTAATGGTATTGTTCAAAAAAAATTTTTGTTGAATACAGGTGATTCTATAATGAATATAAGTGATATTTTTGATTTATAAACACAAATGTTGTATAAATGCAAATGTATAGAGATGAGATTAGTTGACTCTGGTTTGCTTTGTAGGTTTTAAGTAATTTAACTGCTTTTACAATCATCCAGAGAATAATTGTTGGTCGTGAATGGAAAATTTGAATTGATCCGCGAAACCGGATCATTCTTCATGCTAACGACTAAAGATGGACAATACGATTCGTGGTAGATAAATCATTTGATCATCGGCTTGATTAGAAGATGTCGATTGACCAGTTGAACAAGAGTTATCGATTGCGATTCCGCTTTTTTTTTACTAAACTTCGTGCGATTGCCCATATCTTTACGTAATCTTCATTAATATCAAACTTCTCCTCTAAATATCTATCCGCATCTGGGAGAGTGCTTAACAATGTATCCTTAATGTCATTACAATTAGTGAAGTCTTCTTTAATGTAATTAATTTTTGATTGTAAAGTTTCTATGTTTCTCATTTCCTCAATAAGTTTCAATTGTATTTTTAAAAAATGCGTTAATTAACCTTTGAAGATTCACCGTTTGAGTTTCAAATTACTTAAGATTTGTTCGGTAAAGGCTTCCATTGTGTTAAAGATTAAAGAGGGGTCCATAAAAAAATCAAAAAAGGCAAGTACGATACTGAAGATGATGATGAAGAATCATCATATGGCCCCAGAATTCAATAGTTTAATGTAAATATCAAAATTTTAGAAAATATATAACTTTATATCAAGAAAAACGCAATGAAAACTTTAAACGCGTTTTTCTCGACATTACTTTCTTCTATCTTTTTTTTTCTTTATTTGTAATTGCAGTGTCTAAGTTTGTACGTAGTCAATTTCAAGAATTTTAATAATTACTATTTTTACAAACTGCTGGAATAAAAAGAGGGCCTTAAGAATAAAAAAAATTTCTAACTGTCGCCTTTTTGTAAATAATCAATAAAAAAAACTACTACGCATAATGATAATTACATATTCGTATAGATATCGATAAAATTTTGCTTTTTATTTTCAGATAATCATTCATCGAAATATCAATGTTACAATGAAGGGAACATTTTTTTTAGCCCTTAAGTCAAGGCCCATATTTTTGTTAATTTTTTAATAAAAATTTATATAAAACAAGTTTAATATACACTCAATAAAATAACAACAATCCGATCCCTTTATTAATTAGTTATCCCAGTGAAAACAAATTCTTAAAAATCGGTTATTTTTTCAGTCGTCACAGTGGCCTTCCCCCTTAAATTTAAGTCATTATTTGTTTCAATAAATACCTAGGTAAATCATATAGATAGGAATACGATCATCACGCCATTTGAAACGAACAGCGCGATGACAGCGCCATCGTCCCTAACAATTTCTTTAAAAAGTCAACGATTGACATTTTTCATAGTGCTTATAGTTAATGTCTTACGTTGCTGTTGTATTATAAAGCTGAAAGAGATTTTTTTAAGTTAAACTCTAACATGAAATATTTATATTTTATTACACACATATATATACCGTTGTAGTAAAATATGAAAATCCTATAAAAATAAGTATCATAAAAATACATATAAAGTTTTTTTAAAATAAAAAGCAGAAACTATGTCAGAAGATTCAAACTTATATAGGTTAGAAGGATCTGACAATAAACCTGGTGGCTTAATTATTCGTAAGAAAGCTTCCGATCACACATTTAAAAAGCCTCAATCATCTGTTTTGGGTTTGGACAAACTCGCAGAAAGAAAACGGCGAGAAAATTCGCAGGAACCTACAGAATCAAAATCTAGATTAGATACAAAAGAAAGAAAATATAGATCTTATGAAGAAGAAACACCTACTCATACAGGTGGAGTAAATTCTGAGGCACAAAAGAGATTGGAAACGAGACTCAAACATCAAAGATTAAATGCACAAGAAAAGCATTCAAGGTATCATGATCGTGATAGAGATAAGAGAAAGGACAGGGATAGAGACAGAGATAGAGAACGTAGTCGAAGTAGAGATAGTATAAGACAAACTCCTCTTAGATTTAAAGATGAACCTCAAACACCCAAATTTAGGACCAAAGTAAGCTTTATCATCATTGATATTTATGGAATACAAATAATAGAATTTGAAATAATAATTATCATTATTGATAGGATCCTACATCCAAAAGTAATTGGGATGACGACGAGGATGAAGAACCAAGGAAATCAAGTTGGGATCATCCTACGCCCAATCTTTATGCTTCTAAAGATGGTCGTGAAAGCGTCAGAAGTGAATTTACACCTTCATATAAATATAATTCTTGGAACAAGGATTATAGAGCTTCTGGTACTACACCAATGATAGATGGAGAAGAAAAAGAATTATGGGAGGAAGAACAGCAAAGGTAATTCTTATTTGATTATTTCATTTACCTTTTAATCCTTTTGATATGACTTATCTGACGATGGAGTTGTATCACTATACAGACATATCTACCATAAAATGCATATTAATGATATTAATGTATTAAGACAAGAAATAGCAAAGATTTAACTCCTGGTGATATTATTTAACCATTTATGCTAGAAATTTCTTAGCAATTGTATGACAAACATATTCAATTAAATTTATAGTGAACTTGATACCTGAAATTATTTGTATAAAACATTTAACAATGCAAGATAAAAAAGAAAAACAATGTAGTGATTTTTCGTCCTAAAACATTATTTAGTGACAAACTATTATTATATAGTAACGCGTTGTACTTACAATTTTAAAGAAGAGCTTTTAAAGAAATATCTTTTCTATTTGTAGACTTGATAGAGAATGGTACGCATTGGATGATGGAGAAAATTATGCTTTTGCTGATGTATCAGAAGAATATACTCAAAAAAAGGAAATGGAATTAGAAGCAAAAAGACAGAAACGAGTTTCAGCTCAGCAGAGGCAAATAAACAAAGATAATGAATTATGGGAAAGAAATAGAATGTTAACTTCAGGTGTTGTAAGTTCTTTAGATCATGATGATGATCCAGATGATGAAGCAGAAGGAAGAGTTCATCTTCTAGTTCATAATGTAGTACCTCCATTTTTAGATGGTAAGTTATTCTTCTTTTTAAAGAAATTATTTTTATGTCAATTACTTAAATATTATATATAAAATACAGTATAACGAAATAATAATAATAATTAATTAATTAGGACGAATCGTATTCACTAAGCAGCCAGAGCCTGTTGTACCTGTGCGCGATCCTACTTCCGATATGGCACTTGTAGCAAGAAAAGGCTCTGCATTAGTACGAGCATACCGTGAACAAAAAGAACGTCGTAGAGCGCAGAAAAAACATTGGGAGTTGGCTGGAACACATATAGGTAACATTATGGGAGTACGTGACAGAAGAAAAGAGGATAAAGAACTTCCTGGTCAGGAAATGGATTTTAAAGCTGGTCAGAAATATGCAAGACATATAGGTGCTGGTGAAATTACTGGAGAAGCAAAACACCGATCTATACAACATCAAAGAAGAAGTCTTCCTGTATTCGCTGTAAGACAGGAACTCTTGAATGTTATCAGAGAAAATAGTGTAGTTGTAATAGTAGGAGAAACTGGAAGTGGTAAAACTACTCAATTAACACAATACCTTCATGAGGATGGCTATAGTTGCTATGGAATAATTGGTTGTACGTGTCCCAGAAGAGTAGCTGCCATGTCAGTTGCCAAAAGGGTGTCTGATGAAATGGCTACAGCATTAGGAGAAAAAGTTGGTTACGCAATTCGTTTCGAGGATTGTACATCCAAAGATGTAAGTAATTCTAAAGAATATTAGATACTTTTTTGAATATAAAAAAGATTTTGAAGAGTTATTATTACCGTTTATTTTTACAGACTGTTATAAAATATATGACAGATGGTATTTTGTTAAGAGAAAGTTTGCGAGAAGGTGATTTAGATCGATATAGTGTAATAATTATGGATGAAGCTCATGAACGATCTCTTTCTACTGATGTTTTGTTTGGTTTACTTAGAGAGGTAATATTTACATACTTTAAAAAGTATTTTATCTTTATATAATATCTATTTATCACTATTTTATATGTAAAACAGGTTGTTGCAAGGAGACACGATTTGAAACTAATTGTAACTTCAGCTACAATGGATTCAAGTAAATTTTCTGCGTTTTTTGGAAATGCAGCAACATTTCAGATTCCTGGTCGAACATTTCCTGTTGAGATTTTACATGCAAAAAATCCAGTTGAAGATTATGTAGACGCTGCTGTGAAACAAGTTTTGCAAATCCATTTACAACCAAGAAGTGGAGATATTTTGGTATTCATGCCTGGTCAAGAAGATATCGAAGTCACATGTGAAGCATTGAAAGAAAGATTGGCTGAAATAGAATCAGCTCCTCCACTTTCAATTTTACCAATATATTCTCAATTACCGTCGGATTTACAAGCTAAAATTTTTCAACGTTCGGAAGGTGGATTACGTAAATGCGTTGTTGCAACCAATATAGCAGAAACATCTTTGACGGTAGATGGAATTGTATTTGTCGTTGACTCAGGGTATTGTAAACTGAAAGTATATAATCCACGAATTGGTATGGATGCTCTTCAAGTATATCCTGTTTCAAGAGCTAATGCTGATCAGCGTGCTGGAAGAGCTGGTCGTACTGGACCTGGTTACTGTTACAGATTGTACACACGTAGACAATATTTAGATGAACTACTGGCAACAGGAGTGCCAGAAATTCAGCGTACAAATTTAGCCAATACTGTATTACTTCTGAAATCATTGGGAGTTCAAGATTTACTTGCTTTCCATTTTATGGATCCTCCGCCACAAGACAATATACTTAATTCTTTGTATCAGTTATGGATATTGGGTGCTCTTGATCATACAGGACGGTTAACACCTTTAGGACGTCAAATGGCAGAATTTCCCTTGGATCCTCCACAATGTCAAATGCTAATAGTTGCTTCTCAGCTTGGTTGTACCGCAGATATTTTAATTATAGGTATATTTTAAATTAAAATCTTATTAATATCCTTTCAATTTTTATGCGATACAAATTTAATAATTATTTATTTTTGTGATTATTACAGTTTCTATGTTATCAGTGCCTTCAATATTTTATCGCCCGAAAGGTCGAGAGGAAGATTCTGATTCAGCAAGAGAAAAATTTCAAATTCCAGAATCAGATCACTTGACATACCTCAATGTATATAATCAGTGGAAAGCTAATGGATATTCTACTTCATGGTGTAATGATCATTTTATACATGCAAAAGCTATACGTAAAGTCAGAGAAGTGCGTCAACAACTGGAAGAAATTTTAAAACAGCAAAAAATGGAAGTTGTTAGTTGCGGTACTGATTGGGACATAGTACGTAAATGCATATGTTCTGCGTATTTCCATCAGGCAGCTCGATTAAAGGGTATCGGTGAATATGTTAATTGTCGTACTGGAATGCCCTGTCATCTTCATCCTACTTCAGCTTTATTTGGTATGGGTTTTACACCTGACTATGTCGTTTATCATGAACTAGTTATGACGGCAAAAGAATACATGCAATGTGTAACCGCGGTCGATGGACACTGGTTAGCTGAATTAGGTCCGATGTTCTTTAGTGTGAAAGAAACAGGACGAAGTGGTCGAGCAAAACGACGACAAGCAATGCAACATCTGCATGAAATGGAGGGACAAATGAAAGAAGCAGAAGAGGAAATGAAAGCAAGAGCGCAAGAACAATTAGAACGTGAACAAGCTTCTGTTAAAAGGTAGATTTACTATTAAGTATATTTATCAATTTCTTTTTTGATCTTATTTTTCTTTTTTATTTATTTATTTACTTCTTTTTTTTTTTAAGGAAAGAGATTCTTACACCAGGTATCAGAGAACCAGGTACGCCAGCACCATATCGTAAAACTCCAGGACGTTTAGGATTGTAAATAAATTGTAATGTGTGACATTTATATAAGTATTGAAATATAAACATTCATTTGTTTTTAAATTGTATATGTTTGTACAAATAAAATATATCATACTAAGGAGATAGTATATAAGTACATAAAATATATAGGAAAAACAATATTTTTAATGGCAAATATGCAGGAGAAACAATATTTTAAATAACTTTCCTTTAAATTGGATAAAAATGTTTACAAGGACATTTCACGATACATTTCTTATCACATATGCGATAAATACCGAATGTATTGATGTATATGTCTATTTAAAGAAATATATGGAACATATATTATGCAAAATATGCAAAATAAAAACTAAATTTTCAAAATACATGAATATTATCAAAGTCTTCTACTAAAATAGTATGCATTGATACATACAGAGTTCACTTATTACATATGTAATATATAAATGTTCTTATAAACTTTCAGATATATATTATCTTATTATTTATAAATATAATTAAATGCTAATGTTGTAAATAAAATTTCAAAAAACTTTTATATATATATGTATATATATACATAAATATATATATAAAATCAGCACGAAATTTGCAAAAATGAAATTAATACTGTATCGACATAAATACATATATTTTTATGATATTACTTCCAAATTCCTTTTGTTTATAAAAGAAATATAAATAATTTTTTTTTTATATTGCATTTGCAAATACTTTGGTAACTTGAAAAATTTTATACCAATTATTAGAAATAAGAAACAAGAAACTGGACTCGTTTTAATAAAATATATAAACTATTGATTTCATTATTATATGATAGATACAATTTTTTATATTTTATAATAATTGATAAATATATTAATACTAATTAATATATTTATCAATTATTATAAAATAAAAATATATTAATAATAATTAATGTCAATTTTATTGAAATTAATATCAAGAGCGTTATAATCATGAATTAAACGCCTTCTTTCTATCTGGCCTTATGGGTGTATTCATTTTGGTTACAAAACTGTAGATTTAATAGAACTTACCATTTTTGACACTTGATGGCTATTTTGCGATAGTAACTGACATTTAAATGCTGGCTTCGTTACTTTGGAACAGATGCCACAGTTGTTGGTTTCTCAATTTTTTTTTCTGTTCTTTTTTACAATTTTATTCGCTAAACAAAATAAGTAAAAAAAATACGAAATGATAAATGTTTATAATAAAAAATGATAAATGTTTTTATCAAGCATATGACATTTCATAAAAACATATGATTTTACCGCTATAATCGTATTTATTTACTTGTATATAGATTTTAAATTGAATATATTTTAAAGATTAATAATAATACAAACTCAATTTTTAAATTTACCTGCTTCCTCAAATTTTGATTTGGGAACTGTGTTGATAAAAAAGCTGATACGTTTAATCAGAAACAAACGCCTTGGAAATATGAAAACTACGTTAATCATTTAACATCTCAACATAAATGTAAAATTTTTTCAATTTTTAACGCTTGTATAAATATCCTTTATAATACATATAATAGAAAATAAAATATAAAATAAAAGAATTCCTTATTAATAATGTATTTAATACAATCAATTATATATTATTATATTCAACAATAACAATAAAATTCGTTATATTTAGTAATATTAAATTCTTCATGTATGTACATGTATAATAATTAGCTTAAAATATTCAAACAAGATATTATATTTTAAAGTAAAGAAAAATAAATTTAATAATAAATTTGATTAAAATAGAATTAAACTTTACAAAAATTCCAATATTTGAGAAGAAAAAAAAATTAAAACTACAAATAAAATTATTTGTAGTTTTATTTGTCCATTAACATATAAAATAATTTTCGAGATAAAGTATAACATGTTATGTTTGGATTTTTTTTTTTTTTTTGACCAACTTATTAATTCTAAGAATATACTACGATACTATTAATGCTACGATACTAATGCACACCCAAGTACGATAAAGGAAACACCTGTCACAGCAACCAATGTTTATGTTTTAGCGCAGTACTCTTTCAGATCCTTGGATGATCAGAAGTGTTACTAATTCTCGTAAACGTATAAATTATAATATATCGTGTGAAATATTATATGCTTCAATATATATAATGTGATAATATATTGTTAAAAAAAAAGTGTTTTCATTGTTAACTGACAAGTTAATTATTTTATAAATCCAGTGAAAGTCAATTTAATATATTTTATTGAACACGATGTTAGAAACACGTTCTGCCGTATTTAAAATAATGAAAACTAACGCTCATGAGGAACGACAGGTATGCTTTATTATATTTATTTAATTTATATACTTACATAAAATTATATAATTATCGGCAGATTAAAAAATGGCCACCCCCATTTTCTTCGGAGATAACTCCTTATTGCGAAAGAGATTTTGACGATGTCGTTAAACGAACCTGTGCAGAAAAATCTCTTACCCTTCGAATATCGAAAGTGATCGTCATTGGAGACGTAGCAGTCGGAAAGACGTCATTAGTAAATCGGTATAATTTAAATGAAATTATTTAAACATTTTTATTAATTTAAATGGTATAAAGATTCTGTCTTCGTCTTTAAGATTTTGTCATAAACTCTTTGATAATAACTATAAGGCGACTATCGGAGTAGATTTCGAAGTCGAAAGATTCGATCTTCTTGGCGTACCATTTCACTTGCAGATGTAAGTTGATCTTCGAAGTACTTACAAACTTTCCCCGTGAAACAATTTCAAAATATTGTGCTGTAGAAACATAGTTATACTTTCAGATGGGATACGGCTGGACAAGAGCGTTTTAAATGTATCGCTGCTTCTTATTATAGAGCGGCTAATGGTAACATTTTTTTATAAACAAAAATTTAACCCTTAAGGGTTCCTAATTTATCATCGTGAAAATAATTCAATTCATTTACATTAATATAGCGATAATAATAGTCTTTGATGTGGGAAATTTAATGACTTTGGCACATTGTCAACAATGGTTAACGGAAGCATATAAAAGCAACACTAATCCTTGTCATGTTTTTCTAATCGGTACAAAAAGAGATTTACTGGTAAGAAAATAGTATAAATTTAATTTAAGAACGTATATATGTTAATTTATATTTGAAAAAAATCAAACTATATTTCGATTATCTTTTCAGTCGAATCAAGTGTACGAGATAATCGAAAATCGAGCAATAGATGTGGCAAAACGAATGAGAGCCGAATATTGGACAGTTTCAGCAAGAACAGGAGACGGTGTGGCAGAATTATTTGCAAGGGTCGCTGGTTTATGTTTTAATTCGATGGTTTTACGAGAATTGGAAATTAATAAAACAATACCAATGAATATCGGCTCGGATCTAATAAGTAGGTTATATTTTCACAGCCTTAACGACCCATTTATCATTAATTTCAATCATTTGACTTAATGCCGTTCTTCAATATTTTTCTTTCGTAGCATTGAAAAATAAATCTATGGAAAACAAAGAAAAAAAGAAAAACATTGTATCGAAATGTTTTGATTGTTCCATATAAATAAATATATTAATTTCAATGAATTACAAATGATTGACGAAATACATTATAAAATGTTACAAACTATTAAATATGTAAGTTGATTCGATTTAATAATAAAATTAAATGAAAGATATTTCTAAATGGAATTATTTGATAAATTTCAAATAAGCCGCGCGCGTTCATGCAGATTGTTACTTCCGGTAATTTCCAAGACGAACTGCCGAGTGTAAAAACCGAACTAAACCGAACTAGTATTGCTTCTTCTTCCCATCTTCACGAAGAAAAAGAGGAAGAAAGAACTAATGGGATCGTTTATCGTTTACGAAAAACTTCAAAACGCACAAGTGAAGCGAGCTTAAAATTGTGTTGTGTGTCGGCTTGTAAATTCAGTATCTCGAAAGTAAGAACCACACGCTCGGCAACCTTCGGCAACCTTCCGACCGTGACACTCGATTTGCCATCATTGTCGATCGTAATTCGTCGCAACTGAAATTCTTTTCATTTGCCTCCTGTTATATATTCTCCTTCGGACGCACGAATATAGACAGACAGACAATAATATCATACTAACTATTATCGGTCTAGTTTTCCAATCTTAAAAAGTAATAATTTCAATAGGTCCGTTAATTAAATCGTGATCAAATTTTTCATAGAGGATCCATCATTAAATCAACTTCAAACAAGAGTTATACAGCATCACGTTATTTGTACATTGTCCTTCCGTACGTGATTCGCAAACTCGTTAACCGTTCGAATTTTGAACTAACAGTGTTTCCTTGGTACAGTGTCGTTTCTAAAGAGAAAAAGAAGAAAAAAACAAAAAAAAAAAAAAAAGGAAAAATCAGAAGAAAGAAGAGGAAAGTCACATGGTGATCGAATATTTTGTGAAAATCAAGAAAGAGAAGCAATTTACCAAAAATCAACAACATCGATCGGGGAAATCGAATCATTTCTTTCGTAAGTAAATTCAACATGATGCATTCCAACAGGTGGTGATTGTCCGAACAAGATGATAGACAGAGAGAGAGAGAAAAGGAGGGAGAAAGAGAGAGAGAGAGAGAAAGAACGCGAATAAAGTAGAAAGAAATGGATGAAATGATAAAGACAAAATAATAGATAAAAATAAATAAAAGAAGTGAGATAGACAAAAGAGGGAGAGAGAGAGAGAGAAAGAGAAAAAGAGTACATATTTTAATAGTAATCAAAATTAACTTTTTTCATTCTTCGAATTAATTTTTATTGGTTGATTCGTCGTTTGACTTTTTTTAATATTATTTCGTCTATCTTGCAAGTTTTTATTGTCAGTAAGAAAAAAAAAGCCGATCAATACAATCTTCGTCCTTGAAAGCAAATTTTATTCATATACATATTAAAGTAACATTTATTTTAGTCTATTAATATTTATTTATCCGTCAGAGACTTGTTCCCGGCAAAAACTATTTGTCCCGAAGTTAACCAATAGTTGGGTCTTACTTTTTTTTTTTAATTATACATTTGAAATAAAAGATAAAATTTAGTAAAAGCAAAATTTAAAAATCACCTTAGTATATTTATGATAATGTAACGCTATTCTTTTGTACATTTCATTTTATTTCCATTTGTAAAAGAGTGATGAAAAGAATATTTGTGTATATATATATATATATATATATACTTTTTGTCACTACGTATATATATATAAAAGCATTGATTTTAGACAATTTATATACTTGTAAAAAATTAAACTTGTAAGAAATTATATTTAAAACAAAACGGAAGTAATTTGTGTATGATTTATTTTGACTGATTATTTTAATGACATTTAAAAGCTTATAATAAAAAAAAATCATTAATCTGAATTTTAAGTATTTGATGATGATTCATTGATTGTTTCTTTTTTTTTGAAAAGATTATTTAAAAGATCCACTATATACGGATTCGCGTCACACAATGCCGGCCATTTTCTTATTTCTTCATTGTCATTGCCATTAGCATTTGTCTGTCGAACTTTGACCCTTCCGCCTTCCTCCATTTTCCCATTCTGAAATTTTTCATCATCGCATGATTCAATACGACATAAGTATTATAAGCTAATTTGTTTTCATTACTTTGTAATTTTACTATTAAACTATATACTTTTGGATTTAGTTATATAATTTGTTCAGCATCAAATAATATAATAGTATGTTATCGCGCATAACAATGACGAATATTTGATATAAAAAAGAATATATTAAAATATTTTGAATATTAAATACTAGAAAAGTAACAAAATCCGATAAACTTTCTAAGCTTACAATTTGAAACAACTTAAGATAATCAAAGAGTTTTTCTATCTGAACCATATTATCAAAATAAATATGAAAGAAGGTCACGAAGTAAGGTCAAATTTTGCTTACTTTACAATATTTTATCGACCGAAAATCGTTATTATTGTGTCCCGGAGATCCTGACATGATGACTCCTTTTTTGTCACGTAACGTCTTCAATAATACAATTGAGATTTATGGCCAATTCTTATTCATATAGATTACGTAGATAATTTACATAGGTAATTACGTAAGTTGCAAGGAGGAAATTCTTTATATTGCTTTATATAAAATTATTTAATTGAGACACGTATATGAAAAGCATTTTTTTATGCATTAAAATGTTTCGATTTAAAATATAAAAAAAGAATATTGATTTCATTTACATTTAATTCTTAACGATTAATAATTTATATATATAAAAATTTTCTCTAAATCTATTACATATATATATTATATATATTCGATCACTAAGGGTTAATTTATTTGTAATTTATCCAAAAAGTTTTCATGTCATAGTCAGAAAAAGAAAAAACCATAGTAACTTACATAATTTGAGAAAATGATTGATGCCTAAATGATTATCCCTCAATTTTTATATATACCAATTCGTGAAATGATGCATACTGACTATTGTATATCGTTTTTTCAGTTCGATAGAATATTGTTCATGGCTTTGAGATCAATTTGTTCTTTCTTCTTTGATTAGGTTGTTGTATTTCTTTTTGTATTTTTTTGTTTTTTGTATTTTTTCTTTTTTTAAAAGTATTTAAATAATTTCCAATTAAGCTTTAAGAAGTTCCAGTACTATTTCGGAAGCCATTTTAGTAGCAAAACAAAAAAACATTTTTCCTTGGCTGCTCCTAATGACCTCGATATAACAGTAAACAAAAGAATGAAAACAACAAATTTATGATTTATCGCTACTAAAAAATTCCTCTAAAAAGCAATTGTAAATTAGCCTTTAAATAGATAAGCATAGCGATTAATAGAATTACATCAGTTAGTGAACTTTCTGAGAATAATCTACAACATAATCAATGATGTAATTACAAATTATGTTTTTACCGTATTTATAAATTTCATTAATAAGTTAATCATTTTCTTTAATATACTTTTCTTTATTACATATATTATATATAATGGGTGTCTCATTTTAAATAATATAGCTAAATGTCTCCAAATCCTATTGATTTTATAAAAAAATATTTCAAATAAAAGTTACAAGATTTATATAAACCCTATGTGTGTGTGTTAATCAAATCATTTACGAAATATTTATTATAAATATTATAATTTTATCAAACGCTATGCATATCTATTTAAAATCTAATTTATAATTGCTTTCTAGAGAAATTTCTAAGCAATGGTAAATAAAAACTATTATACTTTATATTCTTTTGTTATATCATTCATTGTGATATGTGTGTATATATATATATATATATATATATATATATATATATATATAGGTATATTTGTCATTAATAATAAGCAACTTTTCTATCTATACTATTATTAATATACAAGTTGATTCGCATAAAGTTTCCATTGTAAATTCACAGGATATAACATTCTGGTTAATATGACATTTTCGTTGAGATTTTATAATCATCGATGGATTTTTTTTTTTTTTTCTTTTTTTTCTTCCTTTTTTCTTTTTTTTCTTCCCTTTTTTTTTTTTTTTTTTTTTTTTGGTTGAGATAATTTTGTTATCATAAACGAATTCTCAACTAAAATGAATTCGCTCTCTTCCACTTGGACTAAATCGACGATATAAATTTGTTGATTTTCTGATCACTTTAAATAGAAAAGTGTGGTTAGAAAAAAAATGAAAGATTATAAAAAAAAAATCTGTTTTAATATCAATTATTTAAAAAAATTTTTTATGGACAATTGAGTGGATAGAAACACTCACATACATGCATACATATATATATATATATATATATATATATATATATATATATATATATACATGCGTATTTAAAGTTGACAAAAAGATTTTTGGATATTTCAAATAGTTTCAAATATAAAAATATCTTTTACACGCTTCTCTCTATTTTAAGAACATATGGAAAGTTTATGCAGTCATATCGTAAAACAAATGGTAGACAATCACAAAGAATAAAGACAAAATGGATAAAATGGATGGAATGATAAAAAATATTCCTAATTTAATGAATTGATCTGTAATTTTTATCGTTTGACGTACGAACATACATACAAACATATATATATATACGCACACATTTGAATTCTTATCTCTCTTGTGTAAATTTTACATATGAATCTATATTCATTATTGTCTAATGAAACTTGATAATAATGCAAATTTTTATAATTTTTTTCAACATTGTTCTCATTCTATCCCTTTCATTATATCGAAAAAATATAAGATTTTCACTTTCGTCGTTAAATTAATATTTAATTTTTTTTTTACTAGACGCGTTAATGATTCGATCGAAAAATCGACTGATTTTTTTTTTATTTAGACGAATATGCATTAATGACACAAGTTATAATACTTGAAATTTCGTATTTCTTAATAAGAATGACATTTTATTTGTTCGTATCGATTTCGCTTTAAAAAAAAGGGAAAAACAAAAGTAACGCAACATCTTATACGATTTTACCTTACGATTATTATCAATGATCGATAAATATTATTCAAAATAAAAAAGAAATATTGCACACAAGATATTAGGTATATTTAATGCGCATATTTTTATTGTTGCACATTTAAATAAATAATATTAATAATTTCTGTTAAAAATTTCGACATTACTTATAGACCGAATCGAATAACATACGATTTTTTAATAAAATAATTTGTATATATTATTTTAGCAATTATTTTTTACGGAAAAAATTCCACATTATTGGCCAACCAATTCAATATCTCTTTCAGAAAAATTAATGATTAAAATTATAAAATGCGAGCTAATAAACTGAAATGTTTTCAGCTCATATTAATGTTGCTTTTATATTGCGCGTGATTATTACGGAGATAGGGAATTGAAAATCATTCTTCTACGAAAAACCAAAAAAGTTATCTTCTTCGTATGAAGATACGATATACCTACCATATGTATAAATACTTCCAATAGAGAGATAATATAAAATAAATGGAAGGGGAATTTCCCTGCCACTACGAAATCAAGTTGTGTATTCTATTAGTTATTGATTATTTATTAAAAAAAAAAAAAAAAGTAAGGTTAAAAAAGTCGTAAATCTAATACCAAAAGGTATATTTGTGTGGATAAACAAAATAAAAGATATATATATATATATAATATATATTTTATAATAAATATTATATATTTTATAAAAATATATTTAAAAGAATATATATGGTAAACCAATACTATTGTATATCACAAATAAATAAAAATTTTTGTCAATTACTAACATAAATTATAGATCGATTTCAGCTTGATTCCAATTATTGATCTCTCTTTTTTTTTTTTTTTTTTTTTTTTTTTATCGACACAGAGATAACGTTTATTTTCTATGTTATAGATATAAAATCAATCAAAAATTATCTTCTTTTTTGTATGAGAATATTGCAAAATATTTCACAATATTCTTATAATAAACTCACGTCGCGTATCATTGTTCTAATACATTTGTATTGCTGTCATATTACTTATAATCCGCTTTGATAATCTAAAAAGAAACAAAAATGAAAAAAAAAAAAGCTAAAAGAAGATAATATATATATATATATAAAAAAATAGTTCCCATTATTCAGATAATATCAATCTCAAGTCCTTAATAGGACATTGTAATCTTCGTGACATCTTAAAAAAAAAAAAAAAAAAAAAAAAAAATTACTGGAAAACGATATCTCATCGTTTTATAATTTATCTCGTTCAGTAAGTGTAATTATACTACCTACTTATATGACACAGCAAAAAAAAAAATATATATACGTTCAGCTATAGTAAAAGCATAATTTTCATGTTAGAAAAGCCTAGCATTATAAGATAAAACTTATGACGATAGCGACTACATAGGAAATGACTTGTTTATTTGTAAAACTTTTACCATTACGTACAATATCACGTTGAAGCAGTTAAGAGAGAAAAAAAGAAAGAGAGAGAAGGGAGAGAGAAAGAGAGAGAGAGAGTAAGTAATGAGGAAAGATTTGCATACGCGCATGCGTCAAAGCACGAATTGTCATGATTTGGACTAGCGGAAATCGTCGATTTTCCGTCAGTCTTGCGCGATACGTTGCATCGTTTTCATCTTTATTTACATAACAATTCGCCTGTTATAACCGTCAATAGAATAAACGTTGATTTTCTACGACGATAAATCGCTTATCAACGGTTTCCCATTTGATTTGTTATGACGAAATGGATTTACCGGTAAGAAATGAATATATTTTGAATTAAAAGTAAATCATGCGCGCTTGTATGTATGTATGTATTAAGATAATTGCATCAGCATCTATTTGAAAATTCTCATCCTTGATCACAAATATATGTCATGGCATCACATATTCAAACAAGTGTGATCACATTATCAAATTTATATATCTATATCTATAAATAATACGTCTTGTGGTATAATAGTTTTTACATACGAAATTTCAAACGATCTAACGATCGATTATTCATAAAAAACAAAAGCATTTAATATTCAAGGGCCGTACTTTTTGCAAATGCTAAAATGATCAAAATACGTTTTATCCTCTAATATTTTCATATTTTATCTTTGATACATTGGATGAATTTTTTTTTCTTTTTTTTTTTTCCTTTTTTTTTTCTTTCTTTTTTTTGGAATTTTACAATTATGTCAATGAATATTTAACACTACGATAAGAGTGAAGTTTATTTAAAGCTATTGAGGAAAAAAAAAAGAAAATGTAAATTGTATTAATAATAAAAATAACGCTGCCAGTAAATATAACAGAAGAACTTTCATAATTGTAATTTTTATTTATAAAAATGCTATCATTGATTTTTCGTTATCTTTTGATATCATTGTACACTTCAATCTTCATATACTTATTGATAAAGCTTAGAAAGAGCCTACAAAGTGTAAAAAATTTATTTGTTTAAATTGAAACAATTTATTGAATTTGTAATAAACATTAAAATATAAACCGATAATACTCTAAGAAAAAATGAGAAGCATTCTTGTTTTCGTTCGAATGTTTTCTTTTTTTTTTTTTTTTTTTTCTTCTTTTTTTTTACGATTTGATGAAACTGGTATTAACTTATCAAATATATCAAATCACTAAAATTAACAAATACGATGATTCATACATTGAAAACATTTACTCGTTCTCGAATAAAAAGTTTTAATTTCTAAATTTATTATCGATATGCAATATGTGTTTTCGAAATCACAAAATTCAATATTATCAATGAATAGAACGTAAATATTATAAAATTAATATATTTATGTGTGAATTATCGTAAACTTTGTCGTTTATTATTACATACAAAAAATAATTCTTAAAAATTTAACGAATTATTAAAATATATTTTGTTATATAATTATCATTTCTATTAGTCATCGTAATACGTAATATTTTATATTACTTGAATACTAATTCCGTAGTTATTCATTGCCAGATAAAGATTAAAATTGATTGGTTATGATGTTTCTGATATTTCAATAACAAATGATTTTTTCACATTATTATTACATACCAATCGTATAATGTACAATTCATGTGATAAATAACGTAACGATCTTATTGTTCTTCGTATAATGATCCACATTAAACGATTGTTTGTATAATATGTTGTACAATGAATTTAATAATAAACTTCTGATAACGTTACAGTTAATTGTTAAAAGAAATTACAGGTTATGTCAAAATATGGAAGAATCGCGCACGAATTTAAAAAATGACAATATTGTAGAAAACGCAAGATGATATTGCTATTTTGTGAATAACAATCGAAAGTATTATATCATGCATAAGTAAATGTATCATTTCCTAGATCTCATTTTAAATAATAAATCCGTTAACTTGTTAGTACTTTATCGATCTTATATCTTACGTAATAAAATCTGATTGCAAATGTAATACGCGATGTTTCGATAGTAATTATATATTTTTTTCCCCTTCGTTTTTCTAAGTATTCTTCACTAGACAATTAAACGAATCTCTTGAATCACAAAGTTCTATCCGAAATCAAAGAAAAAAAAAGTTGAGATAAATAATAACAGAAATAAATATAATTACTAATTATGTTCAGTATCTGACTATTCACACAATTAATAGTTTAAATTGTAATTTTCGTTACTCGTGAAACTAAGTCCAACGTTAATACTTTCGTCTTATCAATCTAAAATCATATTTGAGATTTAATTTATAGTGGCGAAGGTAATGAAATATCGAAAATTCTTTTCGTTCATATATTTTTTGTTATTATAATCAAAAGTGAGAATGATGAAATGATATTTCTTTTCTTATAATCTATTCTACAATTTAATGCTAATATAATGGATAATAATTAGTAGTCCATGCATGTTTTTATAATTTTAGTATTCCAGAAGCATTTTCTTGATGTAATACTTATCGACAACATGAGTAAAATAAATAATGTAACTCGTGTATTAATGTTATTAATGCAATCTAATAATATTATATTTTGATTATAGATTGCAGACGCATCACAACCAAAAGCAGTAAGGATGGCTGGGTCTCCAGTTATAGAAAATGAGAACAGAATGGAGACTGTTGACGAGTCTTCTTATAGTACTTTAGATTTCCTTCTACTTGGAACTCTACTTTTGGTAGCCATATGGTGGCTTATGCGCAGAAATAAGCAAGAAGATACTACATTTACTACTAAATCATATTCCATTCAGTAAATATTATATTTATCAAATTTTAATATCTCTGTAAAAGTTCTTCTTATAATGGAACTACTTTTTTTTCTTTTTTTAAGACCAACATCATTTACATCATTAACACCATCAGAAAATTCTTTTATAAAAAAGTTAATATCTTCTGGTCGAAGTTTAGTTGTATTTTACGGTAGTCAAACTGGAACCGGTGAAGAATTTGCAGGCAGATTAGCCAAGGAAGGTATCCGATATAAATTGAAGGGTATGGTTGCAGATCCAGAGGAATGTGAGATGGTAAACGATGAATCATATAATTTACAGAATTCAGAAATTAGACTACACATACTATGATGTTTATTATCTTTTAATTATCTTAATAGGAAGAATTAACGCATATGAAAAAAATTAAAAATAGTCTAGCAGTATTTTGTTTAGCCACGTATGGAGAAGGTGATCCTACAGACAATGCAATGGAATTTGTTGATTGGCTAAAGAATGGAGATCCAGATCTTACAGGCCTAAATTATTCAGTAAGTACTGTTATAAATGTAATATACTACTTGTTATAGATGTAATATACTTTAAAAAATTTTAATTTACATATAATATATAAAGGCATTCTTTAACAAGGATATATATACTAAATAGAATTTGATAAAATTATATATCATAATATATATATTTACATTACTTGACAATGAGAAATTATTAAATTTTCTAACAATATACCTCTTAATACGATCGCAGTGCCAACTAATATTTCTATCCGGAAATTACGTCATTTCTCCTAACTTTAACATTGTCTGATATAACCTTTATATTTATACTAACCGGACCAATCATAGAGATATCCATTAGGTTAAAACGAATTAGAAGCACACATTGAACACAGCTCGTATACTTACATAATATCTTCAATATTATTCAACATGTCCATTTAAGTTACATAAGCACTTAGTATAGTTATACATGCACACGTTTGATATATACATCTTTATATTCGTAAGTGATCTATTAGTTTTGCAAGTTCAAAGATAAATCGATTAAAATAATGCTGTAATAAAATGAGAATTGTAATATCTCATACCTACATATTTAATAAATTTTCACACAACTACTATATAATATCGAGGACATGAAGTTAAAATATTTTGGTCGGTTAATGAATACATTTGTTCATTGGTGCAGCGCCACGTTGTGTCATTCTTTAATATTATATCGTAAACCGGAAGTTAGGGTACTCACATTTATATTTAAATTATTTTAAAGTCAGAAATATTAAATTCCTGTAATTAAGTTCTTGAATATTAAGTAAGTGTAAAATATTCTTTCATTTTATGTAGGTATTCGGACTTGGAAACAAAACTTATGAACATTACAATGAAGTGGCTGTATATGTTGATCATAGATTGGAACAATTAGGTGCTACCCGTGTTTTTGATTTGGGATTAGGTGATGATGATGCCAAGTAAGAAAATAATTATTGATTCATTTATAACATAATTATGTTTATAAATATTATATTAATTAAAAAATTATATTAATTTTTATTACAGTATAGAAGATGATTTTATTACTTGGAAGGACAAATTTTGGCCAGCTGTCTGTGAATTCTTTGGTATTGAAGGTACAGGAGAAGATGTCAGTATTAGACAATATAAATTAACGGAACATGTTGATATTCTGCCTGAATGTATTTATACTGGAGAAATAGCACGTCTTCATTCTTTTAAAAATCAAAGACCGTAAGATCCTATTCATACAAAGATGATATTTTATAAATGATAGTTTTATATATATATTTTTTTTCTTTTTTTAATAATAGTATAATTTGCAATTTAATGAGTTTAATAAAATTTATAAGTATTTATGTTTGCTTTTGTACAGACCATATGATGCTAAAAATCCTTTCTTGGCACCAATCAAAATCAACAAAGAATTACATGGTCCAACATCTGATAGATCTTGTATGCATATTGAGTTTGATATAGAAACATCTAAAATGCGTTATGAATCTGGCGATCATTTAGCTGTATATCCTGTTAACAGTGCAGAGTTAGTAAATAAAATTGGCGAAAAATGTGGTATTGATTTAGATACTGTATTCACTCTTACTAATACAGATGGTATGTTTTATATAGGAAATAATTATATCTAATGAATATAATATAGAATTTTATATTAATTTTATAAATTTACAATTTCAGAGGAATCCACTAAAAAGCATCCATTTCCATGTCCTTGTACATATAGAACTGCTTTAACTCATTATTTGGATATAACTGGTAATCCAAGAACTCATATTTTAAAAGAGTTATCAGAATATGCTAGTGATCCAATTGATAAAGAGAAATTAAAATTGATGGCTTCTACTAGTGCTGAAGGTAAAGCTGCTTATCAGCAATGGATAGTACAAGAAAACAGAAATATTGTACACATCTTAGAAGACATCCCTAGTGTGAAACCAGCCTTGGATCATTTGTGTGAAATTTTACCACGATTACAATGCCGTTACTATTCCATTTCTTCATCGCCGAAGGTATGTTTAAGTATCTTTTTAACCTAAATGATAGTCATTTTTTCTTCTTATATCTATATAATATGACTCTTTTACTATAAATATATGTTATATATTTAAATACTTTATTCCTTTTTTTTTTAGCTTCATCCAAATTCAATACATATTACTGCAGTTGTCGTGGAATATAAAACACTAACAGGTAGAATTAATAAAGGTGTAACAACCAGTTGGTTAAAAGAAAAACATCCTTCGAACCCGCCTTGCCTTGTTCCTATATTTGTACGAAAATCACAATTTCGTTTACCAACACGATTGACTACCCCAATTATTATGATTGGACCTGGAACTGGTTTAGCACCATTTAGAGGTTTTATACAAGAACGAGACTTAGCTAAAAAGGAAGGTAAAGAAGTCGGTGATACGATTTTATATTTTGGATGCAGAAAGAAGAATGAAGATTATTTGTATAGAGAAGAATTAGAAGAATACGTAAACAGCGGCATGTTAAAATTACATATTGCATTTAGTAGAGATCAGCCTCAGAAAGTATATGTAACACATTTACTTGAAAATAATAAAGAAGAAATATGGAGAGTCATTGGTGAACAAAATGGTCATATATACGTCTGTGGGTTAGTATAAATTAAAATTTGATATATTTTTATCTATTTCTCCTCTAATTTTTTTTCTTAAATTATTAAATTTGCTTCATAAATATCTGCAAATTTATTCATTTACAGTGATGCTAGGAATATGGCTCGTGATGTACATAATATATTACTAAAAGTTGTAATGGAAAAAGGAAATATGTCAGATAAAGAAGCAACAGCATATATTAAGAAAATGGATTCGCAAAAACGTTATTCTAGTGATGTTTGGAGTTGAATGTTATTTAATAATTTGAATATCTTATAAATTTATATAAAATAAAATTGTCTGTGCAATATTTGATACAGACTAATATGTGAATGTCAAACATTGACTATATATATATATATATGTAAGATTTTATACATTATAAACTATTATAGAACGATAAAATGAGACTATTATAATATCTTATAAAATAGCTTTAATTTTATTATCTATATGATAAAGATATGAAGTAAAATTAATTATTAATCGATTTATACAGTATACTACCTATATATGTTACAGTAGGCTATATTATTCTATTAATTTACTTAATATACTGATATATATATATATATATATATTTAGTTGTTTTAATTTCACTGATTTATTGTTAATACTGTTTTAAACAATTATTTTTATTTTTATTTTTATATAAGTATACGGATAAAATATATATATGTAGTTTATTAACAACTAATATACTATTATTTTCGACCGTGCTAATTAAATTATTAAGAATGAAGATGAAGTAAAAAGAGAATATTTGCTATGTTTAAATACACAACATCGAATTAATACATTATATTGATTTATTATATAAATGATTAAGATTTTTTTTATAAAATTAATAATGAATATAATACTTTTCAAAAAAATTTCTATCTGAAATCCATTAATCATATTATATATTATATTTCATATAGATAATAACATAGTAAAATTATTTATAATTAATTGATCACACAAAAAATTAAATCATAAATATATATATATATATTTATATATTTTAAAGGAAATCTATAAATTTATATATATGTATACATATAAAATAACTATTTCATTCTAAATATTAAAGCTATTTTGGAGCATTAATAAATTTTATAAGAGTTGTTAATACTAATAAGACTGTTATACTTTGTAAAGAGAACTATTACTATTTGAGCAAGTTTAAATTGATTGAACTATCTAGTTACTTGTAGAAAATTTTTTTAGTCAATGTTATATGAATAAAGTTACAATGTTATAATACATATTTAATACATTAAAATGTGTTTAAAGAAGACTTCGTGTAATTTAATTTCTCTCAACAAATATTTTAAGAAATAAAATATATTTACAATAACTTATATAATATAAAGACATTTTTCATTATTATTGTATCAGTATATGGTAAGAATGGTAAGAAAAATATTTGACATATGATTATCGTGTTAAAATAACTAAAAAAAAGAAAGTGTTCTAGTTTTTTAATTATAAGTATTCATTGTTTTATATAATCGTTCATTTGAATTATTTTCTATAACAACACTTAATTATCCATTATCAATGATACAAAGTCATCTTTTGAGCAGGGTGAATCTTTATCTAAATCATCAACAGAAGACAATTTTTTAAACCACTTTTCTGCAGTATATTCTTTTAAAATATCTTCTCCATATGCTATACATGTTGCTTTTGAAATTTTTAAATAAAGTTTACATTTATAAAATAAATATGGTTGAATTACATTAGATTTAACATTTAAAAAGTGTTTAAATTCATAATATAAAAGTTCATACCGAATTAAAGTATAGTGATTGACTACACTTTATTATAAAAAGATATATTATCACAAAAATATATTATCTTTGATATAGGATAAAAACTTGGGATCTACAAGTCATAATAATAAGTTCTTACAAATAACTCTACTGAAAACTACATGAACTTCTTTGCTTCTGTAATATGTATTTATTTTGATATCAATTACAGAGGAAATATTATGTTATACTATTATATTTCATATATACAATTTCATTTGAATTTAAAGTTCGAATTTTCAGTAACAGACAGTAGTATTGTTTATTTAGTTATAAAAATATTGAAAATTTCGAGATTATTTTTTGACCAACGTAATATTTCTTTATGCCAAGCATATATTCAAAACGTTATGTTCAAGAACAATTTAAATGAGCTTCATATAGAATGTTTATGATTACTCAACATATATGTACAAGAATACAACATTAGAATAGTACATGTATTTCTATACAAAAATGGCGCTTTATATTTTGCGCACGTGTGGAATGGTGCAGAAGTAGGTTATATTTTTATGTTAAAAAAATTAACACAAAAAATATAAAATGATGACTTCCTCATTATTTGTTAATAAAAATATTGTAAGACAATGTTTTCGTTGTATGAGCACAATGAAAAAACAGTCATCCGCTGAATATTGTTTGGAATTGGTTAGGTATGCTCATTGTATGCAATGCTAATATCAAAATATAAAAAAAGTAAATTATATTATAACAAGAAATTGATTATTTTTTCTATTTCTTTAATTGTGCGTTGATTTTTATCTGTTATGTTATAATATATCAACATTTTCTATTTTTAGAAAAAGAGATTATGAGAATTTTTTATGCACGTTACTACTTCCTAATAATATAAAAGCTGCAGGTTTTGCGATTCGTGCTTTTAACGTTGAAATAGCACAAGTTGAAGACCAAATAAGTATAAAACACATAGGAATAATGAGATTACAATTTTGGAAAGAAACGCTGAATAGGATATATGATGGTATGCCATCAGAAACACCAGTTGCTTTAGAATTACATAGGGTAAAGATAATATTATAAAACAATTATATAAGCAATTATACTTATTTAAACATAAGTTATTTCCTTCAATTTTCAAACAGATATTACAAAAACACAAACTTTCAAAAAGATATTTTAAACGTCTAATTGATGCTCGGTTAGATAAATTAGAAAAATCTACATTTCCTAATATACAAGCAGTTGAAAATTATGCTGAAAGTACTGTTTCATCAATTTATTACTTATTATTGGAAGCACATGGTACAAAAAATATAAAAGCAGATCATGCAGCTAGTCATTTGGGCAAAGCACAAGGAATTGTTACTTTATTGCGCTCCATTCCATATCATGCCCAAAAACGTGTTATTGTTTTACCAGAAGATATTTTAATGAAACACAATATATCATCCGAATCAGTATTACGAAATGTAAAAAATACAGCTCTGAATGATGTAATATTTGAAGTAGCATCTTGTGCCAAACAACATGTAGAAGAGGTACTATGCCTTTATTATACGTCATAACAATATTGTTAAGTACATTTTTTTTAATAATTGTTTCAGGCAATCTCACTTAATACTTTGCAGGAAAGCAAATCAATATTTTTACCAATAATTTGTATAGAAAATTATTTAGAAGAATTAAGGAAAACAGATTTTGATATTTTTCATCCAAGACTTGTAAGAAGAAATGGTTTTTTACCATTGCAACTTTTATGGAGAAAGATAACTGATAAATTTAGTAAATAAAATTTTAAATACATAGGTATTATTTTCTTCTAGTAGAAAATATTAAAAATGGATAGAAATGATGAGATAAAAAAAAAAATTTTGTTTTTTAAAATCCGCCACTCTGATGTATTTAATGTATTATATGTAAATGAGAATTAGATATTAAAGTCATATTGACATATTGCATTAACAAGGTATGAATAATATCATAAATAATGGTTAATTAATGATTCTTTATTTATCATTAATTTGTATTTTTATGCTATTTACGAAAAATATACAGTAGCGATTCCTAGCGGTAACAATCAAAATCAAAGCATCAATATAACATTTAGCCCTATCAACTGTCCTGAACTTAACCTGGTTAATGTTCTAAAACTGTGTAAACCCGTCATGGCCATATGATAGAAGAAGAAAAAGAGATAAATATAAAATAACAAGAGGTAAAGACTACTTATTAAGAGGATACAAGAAAGAAAATTCTCCCGACAATTGGAATAAACATTAATATTGAAAAAATTAATATTGAAATGAATCAGAGATCAAGGTACGCGCTTCTGTTAATACATAATGTAATGTTCAAGTAACTGTTGTGATGTGGAACTAAATACATACGTGATAATAAGCGATTATAACGAGTAAGTGACAATTAAAAATATCTATTGTATACTACATATATTTACAATTCACTCAGAAATGAGATTTACGTAGAATCAAATAATCACGTGTTTGTATATAAACATACTATGCACCTATCAAAATGAAGAGTTTTAAACATTACGTTTAAACACTTTTTTTTTAAATATAAAATGAATATTTTTCTTTACAAATTTTGTTAATTATATATTTATTTGTAGTTAATACTTCGAATATAATTAATGTCGTGTACATTAATCGAATACATTAATGTAAATTATTTGTAGTTTTTCATAATATTGATTATAGTTCTTCTTATTCAATAATTCAAATAAAAACTTTTCTTACAGTTCTTAAAAGTATACTCTATAAATAGACTGTTGTGTCTATGGAAGTATATTCTGATGTATGTTTGCGATCATGGAAGTAAAATTAACGGATAAGTTATATAGGATTCAATCTGTAGATCGTGCTAGAAAGATACCAAGTTTGAATTATTTATTTGACAAATCTACGAAAGTTTATGATCGTATGAAGGGAGCAAATACGTTTGTTAATTGGGCATTCGATATGGTAGAAAATGTTGTAAATATTGTTATTGAGAAATCAACGCCAGTTGCTAGATTAATGGAAAAACCTATTTATACTTTGGATAAGACACTGTGCCAGGGTTTCGATTTTATGGAAGTGAAACTGCCTATAATCAAAGAAGAACCTAAAGAGGTAAGAATATTTCAATTTATATTAAAAATTATCAACCATTGATAAGTTTTCATTGTCATTTTTTTTATTCTTTTAGATATTAGATAGGACAAAATCATTTGTTACAAATCATCTACGTCCAGCCGTAAAAACTTTTTCTAATCTTAAACATGAAACAAAGCAAAAAGTCAGAATTATGATTTTACTTACCTATTATAAGGTACATTACTTACGTTTATATAGTTGGCAACAAGCAGACAGAGTCATGTCCACTCAAACAGGAATCAGTATTCTAAAAACTGTGGATAATACAACACATCTCGTAGAATTAATATTAGATAAGTACTTACCTGCGTCACATGAAGAAATAGAAGAGGACACAGGTATAATTTTATTTATTAAAAATAATAAATTATAGCATAGATACTTTATTTTCATTTGAATTTTATATTTAATAGAGGAATTATGCAGTGAACACGCTAAATTACATCATACAGTAGAAAGACTTACTGAGTTTGGTAGTCGTGCTTCTCGTCGTATTTATCTTGCTTTAGTGGAACATTCGCAACATATGTATAAAATTGAAATACTTATACTAATATTGTATGCTCTTATTGTAATTCAAACTATGAAAGTGTTGGAAATACTATTTACTTTCGTATTCAAATTGTTTAGTAGTTATGCATACTTCTTTTTTTTAGGAATTTTGCACATATTACAATGGACTTATTCGTAATTTCAACAAAATCACGTATAATATAAAGCTGTGTATTTTGTAAAGGTATTTTTTCATAGTTGATACAAATTTAATTGTGCTGAAAGAGTAAAATTAATTATAATTACGCGAATTACTATTTATGTATTTTTTTTAATGTTTTTTCTTTTTTTTTTTTTTTTTTTTTTTTTTTTTTTTTTTTTTATTAATACTGTTATGTTTTTATATTAGTACTTATTATACGTACGTTTATTCAAACAAAAATGAAAAAATGTTTATCACAATTTCTTTTATTTATTTATTTCTTTATGTACCACCGTAGAAAACAATAGCTCTTGCAATATAATTGCTTTTTTATCAAAAACAAGAAATATCTATTGTTAAGGATTAAGCAAATTTTTATCTGGATCATTAACATCCAAGAAATACATATATTACAGAAATTATTAATTAAAGATGACACATTTGATTTATATTTTAGCAATGTATTTGAATCCAGTTTACATACGAATATAAAGAAATTTAGTTAGATACTATATTATGTATAAACTAAAATTGAAAGAAATTTATTGAACTGATACTTTAATATTGTTATCAATTCTATCTATTATATACCAATTAATATGTACAAATTAATAATGTATTACAATATCGTTTCGTTTATCATTTCATGAAAAATTGAGGAAATAGTCTGTTTTACTGATTTTGTTCAAGTGCTTCAAGTTTTTGTGCGTTATATTAATAAATTGTTCATAATACATTTGCACTTATAATTTCATTTTAATGTGTTCGATAATATAGAAACTGTTTAATTTTTTTTTTTTATTTTTTTTTTTTTTTTTTTATTTTGCATATTATTAACACAATCGGCTATTTATTTCTTACTTTCTATGATTCGGAGATGTGATATTTAATTTATATGGGTACAACGTTAAAATTATACAATGGTATAAATGGCAATTTAAAATTGTCGCCTTGCTGCATTATGAGGTAAAGCACGAATTTGACTCGTAGATGAACACTTTGGCCCAGATCATGCACTACAAGTCTAACTCATTATCTCGGCTGAATGACTTAATAAAATACATGTATATAAGAGATCTTTCCTTCTTTAGAACATTACCATTTGTGTAAATAAAATATAAAATTAAAGATATGCTTCAGAAACAAACATTTCTCCATATAATCAGGAAGACCTCGTATTAGCAAGGAAAAAAAAAAAAAAGAAAAAAAAAAAAGCTGAGTTAAAGTTTGTTATTTCTTTTTGCAAATATGTTCAATAAATTCTTGTAAATGTATCCTTTATTGGTATAATGCATGCGAAGATATATTTGCTTTTTTTATATCGGTAAATAAAAATCTAAATTCTATAACCATAACAATTTTATGAAGTTAGGAACAATACTAGTATTATTTACGGAAAATAAAAATGAATTAAAATATTATAAAACGCTTCGCATTAGAATTAACGAAAGAAATATACGTCTTTTTCTCTCTCTTTCTCTCTCTCTCTCTCTCTCTCTCTCTCTCTCTCTCTCTTCCTCCCTCCCTCCCCCCTTCTCTCTCCCTCTTTCATTATGCGATAATGAATTATCTATGAATAAAAAATACTTTTGTCAATAATATTGCATGTATAATTTATATGCGCATATCTAAATATCTGAAAAAATATAATATAATCGCCATGACCTAATATATATATGGTGTGAGTGTATATGTGTAGAGAGAGATCATACATATACAAAAAAATATCATATGGTGGTTTTAACGATCACCAAATGAGAGATTTCTTTTTCCCATTTAAACAACAATAATTCATCATAACGTATTTCAAAACAATAAGAAATATTAACGCATGCCCGATTTAATCGTAGCATTTTAAATCACTCATTCATTAATTCTCTCTATCTCATTTGTGAAATATGAATAAAATATATTTGATTTTCACACATATATGTATCTCCGCATAAATCTTTGTAAAAATATCTGATTAGGATCGCCCGTACACAGAGATAATACATTACAATATTAATAAATATTTTTTTTTTTTTTTTTTTTATACAGTCTTCTTTTTTTAGTCTAATTTTAGAGCCGTTTCAATGAAACATTATTTGAATTATATTTTTCGATTATTTAAAATTACACGATTATTGTTGCACAAAAGTACATACATATTTAAGAAGGAAATAACTCAAATTATCTCCAATGTACATACAATTGTCTTCAATCTTTATGTTCAAATTTTCTTCGTATGTACATATAAAAAAAATAGATGAAAGTACATAAGGCACGTTTTTCATTTTTTCGATACCAAACCGAACAGAAAAACGCATAGAGAGAAAATCCTCCTCGTACTTCCTTGTCCGTTTATTCTTATTTATACTTTTATTTCTTTACTTACGTACTTTTGTTTATTTCAATAACTACATCAAATTTTACTTAATGACAATATTTTCCTTTTTTGTTTTCTTTTTTTGTTCTTTTTTTTTTTTCATTCTCTTCTATAATAAATTATTTTCTTAATTACAAGTCGTTATTATTTCTCTTTCATAATTCAACGTTAGTCAAAGAAAGACATTAGAATGGATAAAAAAAATTTCGTTCAAAAAAATATAATAACAAATTGTCCTCAAGGTCTCCGATATATAATCTCCGAGAGGATTTATAATAATTTACAAAAAATAAAATAATACAATTTAATAGATTAGTATAAACGAAGCTGCTTGCACGTAAAATTAAAAACAACAAAATTATTTCTTAAAGAACATTTAAAGATCACAAAGAGTTAAATTGCATAGCATTAAGTGATGCTTAATCAACATGAATTAATAAATTTTCATTATCTTCATAACAAGAACTTCGTCGAACAATGAGATATAATATAATCGATGACAAGCACAATTACAGATTCGTGAATCTTTCGTTGCCCTGATCTCGAGAATTCGTTGATCCTAATTCAATAATTCGTCGACTAACAGAAATGCATAGAATTTAGGCAAATCAATTTATTATAATCATCGATATTATTATAATCGTTGATCGACAATGACGACGATTATAAACGTAAAACATAAAATATAAAGCAATGCGATTAGCGTTGTGTTTGCGCATAAACACCGATTTCAGCTTCGAATAAGATTTGATTGATCCTTAACTTAGCTACCGATCTCGAATAAGAGTCCGGTATTTCAGCGAGTTGAACGGCTATACTTTCGGCAAATTTTACGAATTCTTCTTTTGTTTTTTTTATTTCGTTAGACGACGCCCTTTCATGATTCAACGTTCCTTCAGTTACTTCGAGATCGTTAAGTGGACTATTGAGTCCCGGTAACGAATCATTATAAAGTTCCATCATTTTCAAACTCGATGAGGATGATTCTTCAGCGTCTTCGCTCAAGGAAGGATTAAACGAAGTATTCGTCTCGTCGTTACAGTTGATAAATGTTATACATTCTGGATCAATGTCGCTCACAAGATATTCCTCCTGCAGCTTCGATTCTTCTTCGACTTTCTGTGATATTAAACGATTCTTTTTATTACGCAACAGTAATTGTTCGACAAAAAGCTTAATAGTAGTAGCAGTACTCGTAGTAGTAGTAGTAGTAGTAGTAGTAGTAGTAGTAGTAGTAGTAGTAGTAGTAGTAGTAATAGTATTAATAGTATTAATAGTAGTAGTAGTAGTAGTAGTTTTTCCCTTATCGAAACGCGAATCCGCACATATTACCCACACCCTTGACATATTCGAATGATTCAATTACTGTCATTAGAACATAATACGATTTTCTTCGTGAAAAATTAATAGATACATATTTGATGCTTAAATATTTAAGATTACTTTAGATTGTTGATCAGGATAATGATAATGAGTAGGAAATCAATATACGCGATAAACGGAACACACTTGATAAACTCACTAGTATGACTTAGCTGTGTGAATACTACCTGAATTCAAAATTTTCAAATGACTACAAACGATCTAACGACGGGATATAAAGATAGGATAAGGACTTTGACGAATGTTCAGGAAAAGATAAATAATACGTTGGAACGAACGTGACCAAAAATTAATGAATAATAATAATAATAATGTGTATGTAATCATCGAAAAAAAAAGTACAAAAGAAAAAAGAAAAAAAAAAAAGACAAAATGCAAAGATGAAAAAGTACAAGCTTAGTTCCTTTTGATCTTTTCTCACCTTCTTTCTCTTGCTATACCGGCGAGTACCAAATTGAAGGAATTGCATTGCCTTAAAACCAAACCACTTAGAGACATAAACATCGTCCGGCCTGGTTGCAACTTCCCGGCTATTCTGAATTTTATGCACTTCCCTCGAGTATTGACACTTTAAGTTAGTAATTTTCTTCTCTATCTCTAACGTATTACAAGATAAAATTTGTGCGAGCTCTTGGATTGCACGTTTACGTTTAGCCCTATCTCTATATCCACGAGCATTCCAATCCCATAGTACGCGTCTATGTTGATATTCTCGAAGAAGTTCCAAGGTTTTATCACGGGTCCATTCCATGCCAACGAGACGCGTATTACCTTGATTGCTTCCTTTTTTTACGTTTATATCGTATTCTACCTCGTCCTCGATATTATCCTCGTTGTTATTCTCGTAAATCTCGTGTTCGTGCATGCTCCGTCGAAATAAATCGTTGATGATAAATCTCGCCGGTACGAAGGTTTATATTATTTCGAAACTGATCAAACGCGCGGCTCTGAACTCCGAGAATCTATCCCCCCCCACCTTCATCTATTTATTCTCCCACTCTTACTCTCTCGTCGTATCGGATCGTTCTCCACTTTCTTTCTCACTCTAGGCACTGTATATATATAAGTACGTATATGCGTGCCAGTGTCGCTACCGTGAATTGGGCACGCGTTTAATGATTTTTGCGCTAAGCTCTTGAAAGACAGAGAGAAAAAGAGAATGAAAAAGAGAGAAAGAAAGAGAGAGAGAGAGAGAGAGAGAAAGAGAATGAGAGAGAGAGAGAGGCGCGCTTGCTCACCTCAACTCAATTTTCTATCCTTCTTTCATTCTTTCCTTTTACATCGAAAGCATCGTCTCGACGCGCGAACGCATCGACACGACGAAAACAACCGAGTCTGCGCGAACCCGATTCATTGTGTTTGCTGATTATTATACTGGACTAGAGGGCGGGAGCTCTACTCACCGGTTCTTCATTTGTTTCCTTTTTACTTGGGCGCATCGCGCGCGCAATCCTACGCGCATCTTCTTTCGCGCATGCGTATCTTCCCTTCTCTCTTTCTCTCTCTCCCTCTTTTTCTTTCTCTCTCTCTTTCTCTCTCTCTCTCTCTCTCTCTCTCTCTCTCTCTCTCTCTCTCTCTCTCTCTCTCTACTTCACAAGCGATCACGTCCTTTCTCTCAATGCATCGTCGAGTGAACTTTTTGCTTGAAAACGCAGCTCGTCGAAAGAAAAGACAAAGGGTTTGTCAAATAGGTTAAAATAAAAACAAAAATAAATATAACATCAATATTTTTAATTTTTAATTGGTCTTTTTAACGCATTGCCAATCATTATCAAGAATCTAATCGGTTTTTTTTTTTGTTATATTTTACATAATTTATGAATTTCGTGTTGTTTTCAATGGGTCAATTTCTCTTATGGAAGAATAATTATAATTACGCCGAAATCATTCAGATCGTAATTGAATAAAAGCGTCGGTATTGATATACCGTCGATTTCATCGGAAATGATACGTTTTTATAAAATTCAATTTCATCGAATATTTTTGTCGATGTTAATATTATAGTCTAATAAGAGTTAATTATAATATACATGTTATAAGAATTACACTTTGTTAAATATTTTTAGTTTGTTTTTTGTAGTTTTATTTTTAAATTAAAAATCATTAATTTGGTACAAATGTCATATGTGTCATTTTGAGGCATTTAATCAGACGTAATTTGGATAAATGACAAAAAATTTTCATGCTTTAAAAATAATTATACATTTTTATATATTATATATATGTATAATTATATATATATATGTATAAAATTAACAATAATCTTGATTCAAAGTAATGAAACCATTATAGATATGAGTATATAAAGATAATGTTTCGTTACTTTTTATTTTCTTCAAACAAAGTTCCAAAGAGGATTGGTATGTGAACGAATGCAGAAAAAAAAATATAGATGTATGTATATACATCATACATATGTACATAAAACTGATGAATAACTTGTATGTTCGTGGTGCTCGATAAGCAAAAATATTGATGGTAGCTCGAAATGTTTTAATTAATTTGATAAAAATTTTGAAGGAAAAATAATAAAAACTTTGTTATCATGCTTTTTATAAAAATAAAATTGCCAATGTAACACGTACTATGATAATTTATCACGTGTTAATATTTCATTATTAAAATATAACAAGCATGTAAAATTAGATTTCATGCAATAACCTTCAAGTCGTTTCGATTCTTCATTTAATAATCAACGTTTCCTTTCTCTTTGTCTTCATGCGTTGCAGTTTGAGAAGAGTTCTTTGTTTTCGATGAATTTTTATCCGTTAAAAGAATACTAAGAAATACGTTTGGGTTGTCTTGTCCGCCATTTATATTTCGATTTTCATCGATCTGTTTTTTTGCAACAAGTCCGATATTAACGATGATCGATACAAAAATGAATCGAGTTCGACAATGAATATTTTTTTAACATGGCTGAAAAGTTGAAAATAATTTGTTAATAATTTAAATCTAATGTAAAAAAAAAAAAAAGGAAAAGGAATAACAATGTTTTTCAACATTACAAATAAAATAAAATAACGAATAATTTTTTCTACGCTCTTACTTTTTTTTATATATGTTTTAATTACATATATACGAATTTAATTATTATTTATCAAAAAAAATATATAAAACGTACGTTTTCTTTCAACGAAATCACTCGAGAGTGATACCTGTTCGATAATACAAGGAACTCGATTTGTGTGGGTGGAAATACTCAAAGTGGCTCGCAGCGATGGCCTTGATGACAGCAGTAGTACCGTCCTCTATAGGATAGGGTCATCTCTTGATCTGCAAACTGTCAACGACCCTGAGATATCGTCGTTCTGTAGAAAAATCGAGAATATTCTCTTTTTTCAGACAATACTTATTATTTATTTTATTAGTTCTTTTTCGTTTTTTGATTCCATTTTCTTTATGCGCATAAAATAATAACGAACATTGGACTACGTATTATCGCAATGTAACAAATTTTGCAAAAAAACGGAATACACGTTATTGATTTATCAAGGTAAACAAAATAAACACTACGTATAGAAGCATAACCAATAATATTATTATTATTCTAATTACGCTCGTTGTAATATTATCGAAAAATACGTAAAACATATGATACGATTTTTATCGAAGTTTTATTTAAGAATAATATTTGTATATTTGTATGATATAGTTCACTTTGAAATCTTCATCGATGAGAACAATATTTCCTAGTTTTAAAATAGCCCTGGTAAAAATAATGATATTTGAATAAAAAGATTAGATCAAAATTTAAATCAAATACTCAAAGCCCCAATGATATACCATTGTGAAAATCATACGATTTCTCGAAATATATCCATTGTAAGAAGTGAGGACAAGGTTATGTAAATTACATGTAACCTCGGTGAAAATTTACAAGATTTTATATATATTATATATATATAATAATTTTATATAAATAATTTACAAATATTAAAACAATTATTCTATGTATTATTTATAAACTTGTATTTCAATTTAATTGTGTGTATATGTATATATGTATATATTTCCCGTGTTTCAAATTAATTATATCAAATTGATTATATCAATAAAATAACCGATAATTTATAAAGGAATAAAAAATACAGTAATTTTTTATAATTATGCCTTTTTACCTTAGAAAGAAAATAAATTGTACAAATGTATAAAAATACTATATTAATAAACAGTTATAATTTTCTTTTTTTTTTTTTATCATATGAGAATGATGACTTGAAACAAATATTTATAAATAAATAAAATGAAAATTTATTTTAATTTGTTATTTTATAACGCATAAAAAATAATATGCCAGCATATAGCTTTATACAAATTTACTCTTAAATTGTTCATATTTCTAATATTTGTACACATTCCTAACATCAATTTACATTTACGTTCATACTTTTAATAACATATTCGTTTTATAACATTCTAAACTGCACAAAGGAACACCTGTTTTAGAGCAAGAATATCTCTTTGGATTTTTACACTTATTTACACCACACAGAACTGGTATTGGTAATTCTCTCCTGAAAAATATATTTTTTCTACATAAAACTTTTATGCTATAATTAAAATTACTTATTATATATCAAAAATTTGATAATTTAAAACAAAAAAATTATATTTACACTTTTGATGGTTTTAGTGGAAATTCTTCTCCCGGAGGTAAAGATATTGAACTTCCTCCTGTTGTCATACGATAAGTAACAAGTGGAACTTGTCTCTTAGATGGTTTACCTTTACCAATTATTTTGGATGCTTTTGACTCCTGTTTTTTTAATAATCTTTCCATCGTTTTTTTCTATGACGAAAACCAAATCAGAATTAATTATTTTGTAATCATAAATATATGAAAAATTATAAATTTATCAAGTTATCTTTACTTTATCTTTTTCCCTTTTCTCATCAGCAAGTTGTTTTCTTTTCAAAGACTTAAGAGCAGCTTTTTGAATTGCTTCTGCTGTCATAACCTTTTCTTTGTATCCCGTTGGTAATGACATAAGTCGTTCTACTCCTGGATTTGGTTCTGTATCTGTTTTTCTTTCAAACATTGCCCTTTGTCGTGCAGTCATTAATTTTGGATCTTTCGGTTTAATCTTTTTCAATTCATCATCTACCTATGTAATAAAGAATTCAATATTTTCATAAGCATTTCATTTAATACAATATTGAAAATAAATATGATTATATTTATATTCATATCTACCTCTTCAAGCTTTCCAGATTCGATGGCATCCAGCCATCTTTCTTCTTCGCTACTGGTACCACTATCTTTTCCTCTGTTACTCTTTGGTATCTTTTTTTTTGTTGTAACTTTTGAAGAAGATGTAGCTACACATCCTGCTGAACTTAAATTGGTTATCTTGGTAGATTTTTCACGAACCTTTTCTATACTGTATATTAATGAGATAATTAATTTCATATTCCTTAATATTTGAAGTTGGTTTTATGAAATTCAATATAGATAAAAATTATTTGACATATACCTTCTTTCATCTTCTTTCTTCACTTTAACTTTAAATGTTTTTTTTCTTTCACCTTCTGGAGCTTCAGCAGTAAAACCATCGCTATCATCATGTATTATCTTTCTCTTTTTATGTTTTTTGTGTTTATGTTTTTTATGCTTCTTTTGGGGAGACACTTCACCTGAATCTGTTATTATTATATTTAGAATCTGTTAGTATATTTCTTTTTTTTTTCTGATAAAGAAACATATGTTAAAAGCATTATATCCATTAGTTTATGTGATCTACTTTTAAGAAATTTACTGTCAATAAAATAATCAATCATAATAAACCAAGTTACTTTGTATATTCACATTTCTTAACCTAATCTCACAAGTGATCAAAGAAATATTTATTTTATTATTATTAATAAAAATGAAATATTAATTCTTTTATTACGTTACATTTTTTGTAAACTTACCCATTTTAAAAATAGCAATTTTTCTAACGTGTTAATAATAAAGTATAAATCAATGTATACGAAATAATATAATAGATCTGAACCATAAACTATATATTTAAGATACTCAGTATCTTAAGTCTCCGTAGTCTCTGATGTCGATTCGATCAAAGCGCTTTTATGTTTCAAAAATTAATAAATCTAATATTTCATTTTAATCTTGTGAACAATAGCAGTGTGAACAATAAAATAAAGAAATAAATTTATAATAATGCAATATTTAAATATATATTAAAAATAAGTATTATGTACATTTATTTATATAAACAATATTGATATAAATCTTAAATTATTGTTCTTTTTTATTTCGAATTAATACAATTATTATTATTTTGTTTTGCGTAAATACTCTCAAACTTATTAATTTATAGCTAAGAAAATGCAATATCCAAATTTCTTATCATATTTTTCTTACAGCTGATTTCTCTTTTCTCCTTTCCTGGTATTCATTTATTTTTTTTATTCTTTTTTTCTTTTTTCAATATCTGCTATAACTATATAAATTTAAAAAAATAAAAAATGGCTAGATTAATAATAAATTTCATTAAACAAAATATATTTTAAAATAAAATGTCCATAAGTTATTTTTGTTTTCTTTTTTTTTTTGGGGGGGGGGGAATTAATAGCTTCAGTAATTTCAGTAATTAGAATTATCTACTTACATCTTCTTGATTGTATAATTTCAGAGTTATGTGCGTAATTACAGTTTTTATTATTTGTTCCATAATTTCTAATGCTATAGAACAAACGAACATGTTTCTAAACAGAAATACATGTTTCTAAAATGGTGAAAGTTTAACATAAAAAATATCAGCTCTGAAGTTTTCTTATAATCTTATACTTTCTATCTACTTACATCTCTTAGATTGTAACTTTTTAACAATTTCTAATATATCGATTCTTGAAAACAGAATTGTTCAGGAACATCATTCGTTGAAGTAGGTTCTAATGAATATAATAACAATATTAATAAAAAATTAATTTTATAAAACATTCTATACTATATATATAAAAAAATCTATACAATTAACTACTATGTATGCAAGTCAATCTTAAAATTATATATAAATATTTGACAAGTTTAATATTAAAATAACAGTTCTTGTAAAATGTTTTTTGTGTTCTTTTAATTTGCAAAGTAAATTTTTTTTTCATACAACTCAATGAACAGCACAAAAGACTTTTTATTTGATATTTTATTCCACAAAATTTTTCTATTCTCATATGCTGTACACATTTTGAAAGTCTTGTTTTATCTATGTAAATATTTTATAATATTATAAAACTTATTTTTATTCGAAGAATGTTTTCTATTTATATTGCATTTTTTATTTTTTATTCTGTATTTTTTACAAATTCTATATTAATTTATTATAAAAAATAGAATTTTACAAATGGTCCATAGTAATTACAATATTCGTACTGATTCCCGCCCTTTTAGTAAATTCTGATTGGATATCGACGTATCACGTTTTAAGATCACACTAATAACATAATTCGCAGCGATGCTATAGACATCTATCGGTGTAGTAGAAATACATCTAAAATAGAAACAAATTAAGCAGTGAAATTCTATCAAAGTTTAATACATAAGTGTCAATATGGATGTTTATGAAAAATCATTACATATACTTGATTGCACTCCAACAGCGACAGTAGAGGAGGTATATATATATAATACAATAATTTTTAATATAAAAGCTTTTATAAAGAATATTGTTTATTCATTTTATTAGTTTACTTCGAATGACTTAACCTATTCCAATATACGTTTTTATCTAATAATTTATCTAATTTCTGGAGAAATGTTAAAATTATTATTTTTTTTTGTATAATACTATAATGAAAAATTTATATAATTTTATTTATTTATCATATTTTATAATTACAGGTAAAAAAAGCTTATCGTAAAAAAGCTTTATTATGCCATCCAGATAAACATCCTGATAATCCACGCGCTACAGAATTATTCCATGAAATTTCAAAAGCATTAGAAGTTTTAACAGATTTATCTGCACGAGTAAGTAATTATCTTATTGCGATATACTCTTACCTTTTTTGAAAAGTATATATTACTTTAATAATTATTAATTTTTTAAAATAGGATGCTTATGAAAAAGTACTTATTGCTAAACATCAATCCAAGCTCCGTACTAAAGAACTTAGTGCTAAACGAAAAAAGTTTAAAGAAGATTTAGAAGCAAGAGAAGAGGCATATAAGAATGCATCAAGTAATAAACATTCTTTAACTGAAGAAGAAAAATTACTGGTACATTTGATATAGAAAATCTTGAAAGATTTTACTTATGTATTATTATTAACATTTCATATTTTTAAATATTTTAGGCTGAAATAGATCGATTACAAAAAGAAGGTTCAAAACTATTAGAAGAAGAAATAACCCGTATGAGAAAAGAAATTTGGGAATTACATAATTTACGACAGGAAAAGGCTGAAACAAATGCAAATTACAGAGTAAGAATTAAATGGAAAGCAAATAGTGATGATTCACAAAATGGAGGATACAATTATGACACATTATATCGTATTTTGTATAAGGTATTTATATTATTTTATTACTTGTATTAAAAAAAGGAAAAGAAAATAAGAAAACTTCTAATTCATATTCTATGTAATATATAAAATTATATTTATTTAGCACGGTGACATTGTTGCACTTGTTTTATCAAGTGTAAAAAATGGCAGAGCTATGGTTGAATATAAAGATAAGGAATCTGCAGTAAGTATAACATATTTGATATTAATTGATTATTAAGAAATATTATATTATATTAATTAATATAATTAATGTTATTAGCAAAGAGCAGTACGAATAGAATTTGGCTTTGCGAGAAATCCACTTACCCTCGAAGGACTATGGGAGAAAGAAAACATATCAAGTTTTCCAAGAGAAACTTTTTATAATAAGTCTCAAACTATATCTAATGTAGAAAAAAAAATGTCAGATGAAGATTTCGAAGCTTACGAAGCTTTTGTTTTAAATAATTTAAGAAAAGCAGAGGAAAGGAAAAGATTAGAAACATAGAGAATAAAGTATTTTTCTATACTGTAGAATAAAAAGTTTATCATAATAAATTTATTTTTATTTTAACGTTTCCATAATTTTGATTAAAAAGAAAATAAATATTTTCACGGAATTATAAATGTAGATATATGTTACATATATATATATATATATATATGTATATAATTGATAAGTACAAGACAGATGTGTGTGATGTAAATTAAATATATATATATTTTTTTTTATCCGTACTATAATAATATATGTCTTAATTAAAAATAAAAAAAAATACAATTCACGAAAATTTATATATTTTTTGTAATTTTTCGATTTATGCAAAAATTTGACCTTAACTTTTTTGATTTTTTGTATTTGATAACAGATTGTATTATGTAGCTATTCACATATATAAGTATAGAATTTTTAAGAATACAACTGCTGTTGAAAATGAATAAAAAATATACATTTCTATATGATTTAATATCCTTAATAATTATTGTGAAATCATGACTATATTCATTATTGTGTCCTTGGATATAACAAAATTTCACACATTAAATTCTATAATTTAGATTATAGCAAAAGTTTTATTAAAAGAAATATTTAAGATTGTATTATGAAAAGAATTCTAAAAGAACATCAGTCAAAGCTCAGGACCATAATAATAATAATAAGACCCAAAGAAGAAAATCTAAAAAAAAAATTTAATCAGGCGATTTATTTAATAAAAATTATTCGAAGAAAATTAATTAAAATAAAATACTATCTTAACATTTTTAATAAATTAAAGAAAAAATTATGTACACCTTATGTAATTGATTATTTCCTAGAAACTTTCTCAAAGTTTAGTAATGTAGCTATATTTTTAGGAACAGTATGAAAAAAAGTATCAAATAGTTTTTCTAAAATTTAGAATTGGTCACACAAATTATTCGTAATAGTAACCGTAAATCGTAACTGAACATAGGAACTATATAAAACACAAAATGCTCTATGATCCAGAATTGTCACGACAACGTTACTATCATGAGTTTAATTTCATTTGTTGCAGTATAAGTTATAGAAATGAATTATCCGAAATATTTAAGAAATATTTTGTAAATTTTAAGAATAAATTTATCAATTATTATTGAATAAATAAATTTCTCATTACATTATCTTTGGGTTAATACAAATTTATGCATTCAATATTTTATAGACTACTTCTTTTATTGTGATATCAGATAACTTTGCAAAGAGATTGGCTATCCATAAGTATCATAATAGTTGAATTCCAATATATCAAATTCTTTTAATATTATTGACATTTTTATAACTATCATTACGACGTATTAATCGAGTAATGCGATTGGTCGAAACCTTAGTGTTTAATATATGGAAAGTGTGCGTGGCTGTTAGTTAAATCAAAATTTATCTAAAAATAAAAAAAAACCCATTCATAGAATTCATTTGGTCCTGCATTGAGTCATTGATTTATTGAATCGACCAAAAAGTATTCTTTATTTTGTCGAGAATTAATATCGCTTGACGTATAGTGCTTTTTTTTTTTTTTTTAATGCATACATAACCTTAAGAGCTTACATTTTTTATTCATATTATAAAAAAAAAAAAAAATCAAATGTCAAGATCAGTGGAATTTTATCAATTGATATAAAAGATTAAAAATATATTTGATAGAAAAGTACATTTTGCCGTATTTATCGAAAATTTACATTTTACATTATCGAAAATTTAAAAACTTTGTGCATATTAAAAAAAAAAAAGAAAAGAAAAAAATATATAAATACATATAATTTCTAATAAAGATATTGTAAATAATCGTATTAGCTAATTCTAGTCTAGTGAGAATTTCTTTCTTTGTCAAAAATAACTCCACATTTTGAGAAAGTTTAATATAATGAATGATGATCGAATAAAAGCCTTGATCAAAAATAATCCGTATTAAAAATTTCCAGTTATTGTTAAAGTATTGAAGTTATTTAAATCGAATATTTTAACATTATTTACATAAATTAAACTACGTGAATTATACGATATATGTGCCATATGAATTGATAGAACAAAATTTGATCAATCGAATATTTTTTCGATTAATTTGAATAAATAAAATTCACGAGAATATATAGTTCACAATTGTACCCATTAAATACAAAGATAGTCATTTTTCATTAAAATAATATATCTTGCTTGTATTTTTAGCAACTTATAAAACATTTTTACAGATTTAATAGAATACCCGTTATACTCATCGGGTATCGTACCGACCAATTATATATCATTTTTACAAAATTAACTAAAGGAATATTTACCATAAATACATACTAAAGGAATTTTTCGATAATAAAAGTGAACAATTTTTTGAGAATGGTATAATGAACAGTCAACATATTGATTATTTACAAAAGAGCATATAATATATAATATATAGTTTATAAAATATAGTAAGTTATATATATATATAACTGAACATATGATTTGTATTTGAATTTCTTTGTAAAAAACGAAAAAATTTTTTAACGCACTACTTTCTAACGCACTGATTTCTATTAATTTCCTAGAAATTCTTGTTACTGTGAAAAGAAAAATAATCCTAGCTTGGAACTAGAATAATCTGATGTTAAAAGGGGATTCCTAAAATATTTATAAAACGATGACTATGACAATGCAAAAAGAATTTAAAGATTTACTCAATGACTTTTTAAACATTTCAAAGCCTTATATAGATACTAAAGCTTTGGAAGAAATTAAAAGTGAATACTATTATCAGATAGGATCTAAACGAAAAATAAGTGGTATAAAAGAGTTCGAAGAATTAATTAAGTTGTTAGAGAAATATACTATTATTTCTTACGACAATATAAAACAGTTGTATTTTATCAATAAGACATACGTTAAAAAATCCAATTTATTAATAAGATTAGAGAAATACGAACGTGATTATAATCAAGCAATTTTATCAAAGTATTTTCCTCCAAATTATAATATGTATCAAAGTGATAATGGTAAATATTTGTATTTTTAGTAGCTTTATTATATTTTATATTAACATATGTCAGGGGTCATGATGTTCTCAGCACATAATAACAAAGTAATTAAAACATTTGAAACACTTCGGTCATTGATGACCATTATGGCCCTATTGAGAAACAATATTTGATCATAGATGACCAACATGGCAGTCAATATATTAATAAAATATTATTCTTTTTTACAATACAATCTCTATTGATAAATCAAGATGAAGAAACATTTGATCAAATAAGATGGCCAAATCCATTAGAAGAGCTCAGATATAAATCACTATTAAGTGAAGTACCAGAGCAGTTTTTCAAAACTTCATATAACCAGGAATCAGAGTTGAAGCAAATGGGTAATTATTTATATATGATACAATTTCTGATATAACTTCTTTAAACAGGATTAGCAAAATTAAATTAGTGTGAAATATTCTAAATTGATTTAAATGTATTTTAAGTGTTACTGAAAGTGAATGAAAAAATAGGACGTTCATGGAAACATATTTGCAGACGTTTAGGTCTTAAGGAAAGTGAAATTAATGAAATAGAAAAGAACAATTGGTCTAATTTAAAAAAACAGAGTTATCAGGTAATATATCCTTAGATATAATTTGATATAAAAAATATATTATTGTATTTATTAATAGTATTAATATAATTGTATATAAATTATGTATTTTTATATTTACACAATTAAATATTTTCAGGCATTAGATATTTGTATTTCGCAGAATAATTCAGACTGGAAAATAAATTTATTACATGCGCTAGAAAAAGAGAGACGTAAAGATATTAAAGAGGTCGTTGAAAAAATCTTATTGGATAAAAAAATCTAAAATATTGTAAAATAGTGTTTGTGTGAATGTAATATATAATATATAAAGTTACTCTTTGTGAAAAGGAGTGGGATTAAAGTGACTAAGAAATGCATATAGCAATATATATTTTTTTTAAATATATTTTATATAAGAAAGACTTAAATATAATTGTATGTCAAACAATTGTGTAAACATCACACATCTTTAATACATTTTAGAAGAATAAAGCAAGATGCTGCATTTTATTGATCATTACTATTCTAATTAAGAAATGTTGAATTTAATAAACTATTCAATATGCATACATAGGGGAAAAAAAAAGAACAATAAAATCCATAATATTTTTTGAAATAATAATAGAAATGAGCTTTATTTCATGCAATAGGAAATTATGTATTTAAGTGATAAATGTGTGAAATTGTAAATACATAACATATATATGTCAAAAGTAGAAAAATACAGCAGCCTGCGCGTATCTTTCATAAACTACTTCTATGTATTATACATTAATGTACGTTTTTATATTAATGTAATATTAATCTGTTTTATTTAATATCCATTTATTAACTTTCGCTCAATCGCTTATTGGGGGAAACGAAGTTAAGATTTAAACAAAAAAAAATATATATATATATGTATATATATATATATATATATTTTCTCAGCTTTAAACAAACGAATCAATGAATTATATATTGATATTCTTATCGATATCAATGACAATTTGTCCATCAGTTGTTTGATACCTGTTATTCAATGATCTATGTAACAATGAAATTTTTATGAAATCAAGAATTCTTGCTGTACTTAGACCGTGTAAGTATTTTTTGTTTGACTTCCTTTCTTAATCATAGTATCTTGATGTACTTGATATCCTATAGTTATTTTGGGTGTAATCCTTAATCTTTCTTTTAATTTACGTCTAAAATGAAAGATAATATCAATGTAATGCTAATAGAAAATAATTATAGATAAAAAAGAATAAAAGCTCACCCTATTTCCATAACGCTATCTTCACTATTGGCATTAGCTGTCCATATACCAAGTTTATCTCCTTTTAGCCTTACGTTTACAACAGCACCACATACATCATCTGAATATTCATTAAATGCTTCTCCGATCATGCACAGAAGAATTTCTAACCAAAAATGATCTAAATCCATAGCTCTTTGCTTTTTATCTAAATTTATTAGCCATCTTCCACCTAATTTGTTTGCATCATCTTCCCACATAGGTCGGATTCCTTGTTTAAACATACTATAATCGCAACCTTGTCTTAACTCGGATGCAGGCTTTATGTGATTGTACAGACTATTAAGAAAAATAATTTCATTGTTATTACAATGTTAGATAATTTTTGATTATGTTTTTTTTCGAAGCTTATATAATAAAATTTACCTCCAAAAATCTTCTGCTGTATCAAAACTAGTTATCTCACGTTGGCTTTCCTCCCATGTTTTACTTTTGTCCGGTTCATAATACCAAAGTGTCCAGGTATGTTGTAAAGGATGCTTGATCAAAACTTCTGGTGGAAATTCATCAAAATTTATTATCCCTTGCTCCTTCCGTTCGATCTCCTATAAATAAAATTTTAATACATATTTTCACTAGATATCAGTACGGATTCAGTACTTTTCACAGAACTTATTATTTTAGAAAGTTTTTTTTGTGAAAGAGGAAGAGAAATCATTAAAATGAAAATCGTTTAACCTAAAAAATGTTATCCCTATTATCCTCGTACCACGAGTGTAGGCGTTCACGTAACGTCGAGCACCTTTTGGCATATAAACACTTTATGAAAAGATCGACGTTCACTTGAAGTAAACATCATTATTATGTTTTTAATAAAAACGTAATAGAGAAAGAGAGAAGAGAGAAGAGAGAAGGAATAATTTGGATTTTTTAATCTGCATAAACAGTTTTGGTAATACATCAGAGGAACAGATGTAGGCGCACACGGTGAAGGAGGGGTAAGAATGAACCTATGAAGCGACCATGCTGCTACTTCGAAATCAGATTATTATTTCGAAATTATTTGAAAAATGTATCTTTTTCGGATGGTCTATCGCTTTAGCACTTTTATTTATGTCACGATACGGTTATTTTTTCTGTAAATACCTTGATTTCTTCCGTATTGCTTGTAGCCATGTTACATCAAAGCACACACGAACAAGACGATCGCTCACTGAACTGACAATGAGGGCATCTGTCGGCAAAACTTTCACATCGAGCTACCCTTTTTTACAGAAAAAGAAAGAAATGGTGAAAAGAGGAAAGAAGAAAATAGAAGAATCTTAATCCTTAACTGGGTAAACGATACAGACCGTTATGATTAATAAACGTTCGAATTTGAAGAAAGTTAATTTTGCGTTCACTGATGATGAAAGAATCTCGAAAAAGAAAAGATTAGTACTTTCTCCTTTCCTCTTGACCTTCTTTCACTACGGTAAACGAAAATTAAAGAAATACTGTTCTCAACGCAGCAAAAAATTTTTCTTGATAGTAAACATTTTTTTTTATCGAAGTAATAACGTCCACGACCTTCCTTTTTTTTTTCTCTACGTATTTACTGTTTTGTTTTTGATAAACACGTAGGTAATTGTTTTATATGTGATAGGAAAAAAAAAAGTTCGTTTGAACGGAGCTTTGTTCAGGTCAATTTACGAGTGAAATAATCGATATTGTTGTTATGTAAAAATAGATTTATATTTGGCTAGTTTCAAGCACTTAATTGTACTGTTTTCTATACATTATCTCATATAGTATAAAAAACATAAATTCTAAACTGAATTTACTGATTGTTAAAATTCTCATTGGATTTATGATATATTTCATCATCGCAGCAATCCCTTAAATTCTAAGCTTAAATATATAAATGACTCCATGAATATCATTATTTTGTAAAATTTTATAAAGAAAACAAAGAAATAAATAATAATTATAATTCATTTACATTAACACAAAAAATTCAACTTTTTCTTTTTTAACTTACTTATAATAGAATTACAAAACTATACTTATCATCTTATATAATTAATAATAATCTTATTTAAATTTGACACCACACATTGACAGTATTATTTAAATTACATCTATGTTCATACTAATTTCCAGCTTATTCAATATTTTCCAATATTTGTAATGTTTTACAATAATGTAGTTGAATATTCAGAAATAGCCAGAAAATAAATTTTGATAATTTAGAAATTTACTCTGTTAGACATTGATTATTATAAAGAATATATTCTAATGGTCATAAATTTCTAGTATAATCAGTATTCAAAGCTTTCAAATCTCTTTGCTTTAATTTAATGTATTTACCTTTTATGGTTATACTTGGGTCTACTAAAATGGAATTTGTTAATTCTTGTTCTTTCTCTGATAAATGAACATTAGTTTTAATCAATGTTGGAGCAGTTGGAATAGATGCCATTTCTGGTAATTTTTGTTTCAATTCTTTTCCTTGCATATTTGCTATTTCTATTTGTGAATTTTCTAACGTTTTAGAACATTTTTTACGATCAATATCCATAGAAACATCTTTCATAAAAGATTTTATTTCTTCAGTTGAAACATCAGGAGAAACTTCAGTTTTTAGTACATTTATGTTAGTGACTTCTCGTTTCTCTCTATTATGATTTTCTAAAATATCTCTTCGCATTACTTGGACATCATTGTCACTTTTGTTTGTTAACTGTTCAGATTTGTTAACGTTAGTTTGATTTTTAAGCTGTAATATAATAGGCACGGTATTCTGATTTCGGATTACTGTTTCGTCAGACTTATTAATTTCATTGATGATACTTTCTTGTTTACCCTGTGAAGTTCGTATATCTTTTTTCTTAAGCAAAGTATCCTTTGATGTAGATTTTATTAAAATTCCTTTAGTTAAAGCACTTAAAATAGTTCCTTTAGATTTATCTGAAATATTATCAAATGTTACATTAATCTTTTCTTGATAATTTGATATCGAATGTGTTTCGTCTATATGCTTGTCTTCTTTTAACTTCATCTTCTGCACATTTTGAATATTATTGTTATCCTTTGTATCAACGAATTTTTTTGAATCATTTTTCTCATGTGCAATTTCTATATTTATGTTTCGAATATTTGACGTTTTTAAAACACTTTTATCGATATTTGTTTCTGTTACATATTTATTCTGAGTTTCATTTTTAATAAGACTTTTATTTATTATGCTTTGTTTATTAATATTTTCAACTTCTTTCATATTAGATTTTTGTTTAATATTTACTTCATTGTTATTGTTGTCCTTACTACCATTTTGTATCGACTCTTCTATATTTTTTCCTATTCTCTCTTTTTCTCTTTCAAATTCACGCTTTTGTTCTTTAATATCTTTCAAAAGTTTTTTCTGTTCTTGTAACATTTGCAGCCTTTCCAATGCATGCTTTTCCAAAGTTTTTCTAAGCTTTTCATGCCTTTCTACCGTTACCATATTAGCAATTTCTCCTTCTGAAGCTATTTCTGAATTTTCTTTTTTTATTGCATCTGAATTTATGAGATTGTCATTTTTTGACATTTCATTAGTTTCTTCTTTAGATTTGATTACTTTAATATTTTCACTAGCCTTTAACGTTACAGAGTCCATATGTTCTATCATTTTATTATTATTTATAACAGAATTAGGCTCTTTGTTTAAGTCATCTTTCATTGTTTTAATCTTTTCAACAATTTTTTTAATTTCTGGAGCAAAACTAGCTGCTATATTTTCAACAGAATTTTGTTTTTCTATCACTGGCTTTTCTGTAACAATGATACGTTCAACTGGAACTGGAGGTTCTTGACGAATATCATCAAGATGTTTATTTTCATCCATTATTTTAATTTCTGGTAATCCATCTATTTTCTCTACAATTAAAAACAAACTATAAATTGTTATATATATAATATAGTTATTTTATATATTTAGCATACCTTTAACATTTGATAAAATTTCAGGATTATTAGAAACATCAGGTATCATATGAATATTTTCCTTATTTAAATTTAATGGTAAATTATCTATTTGGCTAAGAGGTTTAGCAGTAGTTATTAAAACTCTGGTATTAGAAGATTCTTCCATTGCATACAAATTGGCATATGTACCAAGGATCATTATCCAAATACCAACAAATATAATGACCTCGAATAAAAAATAATTCATAATTAAAATAATATTTATGATAAACATGATGATCGATATTGTTTTTGTGTTATAATTTATACCTGTGCTAACAATCTTTCATTTGTGTGTTTACTGCTTATGGATATGAAAAATGCTGCAGGAAACATTAGGCATATCATTACGCCAATTGTAGATCCGACTAAACCGAGTACAAACTCAATATTTGGCATCAATATACCAGTAATTGAGGAAAAAAATACTATTGCAATTGTAAGACATCTAAATCTTGCTTCCGGCATATAATTCATAGATGGTTCATGAGTATATACCTAAAAGTTTTAATAGTAATATCTATATTCGATAAATTCATTGTATCATTTCAATTCATTGTATTATATACGTACCCGACGAAATAAGAGAGAATTCAGACTTGCACGGCAAGGAAAAATGACTAGTGGAAAACTAAAGGCTACAGAGAAAAAAAATCCCATCTTTATCATTTCCGATGATAAACTTGGTTCGAAGCTCATCAATATATTTCCTAAGTATCAAAAAATTTCTTTTGTCATAAATAATTCATATTCTTATTATTAATCTCTATACAATAAAAGCATACCTGTGAAGGATTGTGTACAGAATGCAATGTAACCAAAGAAACCAACACATAAATATACAAGAGTACAAATATTTAATGCACCACGTACGACCTCATTCATCTTTTCAAGTGATACATTTGGAATTGTTTCATATATTTCAAATAACTGTGTTTGGCAAAAAAGAGCCATAGAAAAAATTGGCAAACATTGAAGAATACCACCAGGTCTCCAATAATACACACTACTCGTCCAATCTCTTGCAAAAATGTGTTGTGTTGATTCTGCTATTACCTGTTAATAAATATAAGGAACATTATAAATCTTGTGACAAAGTAAACGAAGTCAATAATATATAATACATTTGTAATAGTTAATATTCTTACCTTTAAAATAAGGCAAACATAGAAAACAATGGTAGCAGTACAAATACTTGATAGACTGTCAATATTTCGAAGTAGACCCAATGGTAATATTATAAAAATACTTGTTATTATAAGTAGACTAGTTCTGATATCTTCAGGTCTCTTATCTATTATTTTTCCAACAATTTGTGGTCCCAAATCACCAACAACGACGAAAAATGCAATGCATGTACCCACAAGGAATCCGATTATAAAAAGTTCTACTAAAAACTTTCCCATATGGCCAAATGCATGGAAAGCAAGGAGTTCGAAATTACGTCGTCTTGACATTACTGCTGATTTTATAAGAAAATGACAAGCAAGACGAGATAGAAGATTCGATAGTAAAAGAACTAAGGCAGCCAAAATAATACCACATTGTTTGAAACAGAATGGCATTGCAAGAACACTTACACCAATGATGCTATTGGCAAGTGTCATAACATGAGATAAATGGGCCATCATTTTGAATAATAATAAATATACGTTGTAAAATTAATCCAAAATCTTTAAGCATTTATTCTCTGGAAATAATTATTTCTTTCATAAATGTTCTTCTGTATTATGCTTTTGAAATCTTGTATAAGTTTCGTAATAATTCTAATACTTCTTTTCTTTTTATTAATCTTAAAAATATTCTCTTTCCATAATAAATAATTGTCCTTTATATATATATATATCTCTTTTTGATCTTACATATAATTATTCGCCAATAATAAAATTATTGTTTTAACGATGAGGTTAGAAATATGGAACTTCAGCCGTATTATATTATGGACTATTGGATAAGAGAGACTGGTTATAGAAACTTTTATCATGCTAAAAGAAATAAAATTATACGTACAAAATGTACGTCACGTTTTTGATAAAGATCATCCTTTACTATGCATACTTTATAAAATGATGAAGAAGTTCGTCGACACCTTGGAAATGTCACCATTTTGATAAACAAACATATTCACACGCCACATTCAGAGTGGTACTCTTAAATCAGAAATCATAAGACTCATTGAATTCTGATGACGAAGAGAATAATTATATTCACGTATAAATTTCTTTATTCTTTTATTATAAATATTTAAAAACATCCGTGTGTATTTAATATTTGGGCATAAATATATCATTACTTCATCTATCTCAATCCGGCATAAGTATATTATCATTACATTGAATTTGTATCTTTGTGTGGTGGATTATTAATTTTAACTAAGTAAATGAACATTTTTTTTTTTTTTTTTTGGGACCGATCATTCATAGTCGCGCGCTGGTCCGATCTATGCGGTGGAAAAAGTAGATTTCTGTACACATTGGTTAGCAATGGACGTTCGCTCTTACAAGAAAGATGAAAACTTTGTAAACGGATGGTTGTAGATTTCGAATATAATAATCATTTTAATATTAGTTAATATTAGCCTACCAGAGGCAGTTTTATCATTTATATTTTATATTCTCCTTCTCACGAGAGCGATTTAACATCCACTAACATCGAATAAAAGTAGGTCTAGTCATACTGACAAATTTGAACTCTTACAAATTACTTTCGCTTACTTAATATTCTTATATCCTATACCTACATTTGAAATCTGTCATCTGATAATTCTAATCTGGCTTTGCTTTTCGCTCTTTACCAATGACTTCATATCTCACAAACAAAATAATATATTTTACATACCAAAATGAATGTGATTCCTTTCATTTGTTTTTCTTTTGTTTGTCATTATGATAATTATAATAATAATTATTAATATTATTATTGCGTGTAGAACTTCATTTTTTAATATTAGCATTATATTATGTACAAGAATAGGAGGAAGCAAAAAAAATTTAATATCCCATGATCCTTTGCATTAACTAATCTAGCTAATGCGTCTATATTAAATTGCGCGTTAGCTTGTCATATAGTTCGATCTAAATTATATCCTTAGAAATGGATAAGATACAATCAATTCGATCATAGAATATTTTTAAATTGATATATTATATTTCTAGGATATAAATCTGGGCATATGTAGAATTGACTGTTATCTTGTTATCAATAACTTTGTGATCTCATTCTCATTATTGATTATGCCTGAAGGAATTATTTAATATCCGTAATATTTTTAAAAATTCAAATCACTATAAATATTAAATTATCTTTAGTCATATTCCCCCCCCCCCTTTCAACTTTCTTTCTCAAAAAATTTTTCACTATATGTGTATGAAAAAAAAAAAAGATATATAAATTTTAATAATAATTAAAAATACAAAGCGTTAAGATCACGCTTGTACGTGTATATCTGAATATCGTTATTATACTTCACAAACGGATATAATCAAATTATCATATTAAAGTATTCTTCCCTTTTCTATTATATAAAATATGAAGAAAACAAATGACTTTGGATTATGGGATGATCTTAAGGTAACGAATATCTGTACACCACGTGCTCCTTGCACTTAAGTTACCTAAGCTTATTTAGACTTGATTTAAATAAAGACCTCTGCAATATTTCCGACGAGTAGATGCTATTATTTATCAGGGATTCGCACCACCATCTTTTTTCGTCTCTTCATTCGTGGCATTCATTTTTTCGTCTTTATCGTTTTCTAAATATAAAATGATATTTATTAGATAATATATGGATTACTATATAGAGGAAAAAAAAAAAAAAAAAAAAAAGAAAAAAAAAAAAAAAAAAGAAATTCGTAATCTCTTAATGACAATGATATATACCTTTTGCTTCGGATTTTATATCTTCTTCCTTTTTTATATCACTTTCCATACCTTCCTGACCCTTTTCAAGTCTCGGACGCTTTCTAGAAGTCTTTAGAAAATAACATTTCAATGTAATGATAATATAACATATAATGATTATTTATTTTACATAATAACATTATATTATATAATAAGAAATCAGAACATACTTTGAATGATCTATTGTCTCTTCTACCACCATCTCCTTCCTCTTCGCTATCGCTGTATTCATTTTCATGTTGTATCCTTTTATCTAAATCCCTTTGTGATAATCTTTCATCTGGATTTATTTTCTCTTCTGCTTCTGAATCTTCGATTACAGCACCATCCTCTGGAATTGCTTGCACTTGAACCCCCGGCGCATGAGGTAACATTCTTAAATTTTCGAATAGTCTTGTTCTATGATAAAAGAAAATAATAATTATGTATTTTGGTTGTTTCATCACTCAATATATGCATAATTAACATATAATTTCATAATTACTTTATCTTTTCCAAATACTCAGGTGTATTCTGATTGGCCATATTTGAGGGACTTATATGTAACTTGAAATCAGGACCAAAGTATTCAAAATAATCATTATATGGAAGTTCATTAGCAATTTCCGACCCTAGAGCAACAGATGTTTCATATGTCCAACATCTAGATACATTTCTAATCGTATAACCACCTCCTCCAACCATTAAAAATGGTAGATTATATTTTTTTACGAATTCTACACATTTACCATGTCCTCTTACAGTTAAATTAAAACAGCCAAGTCTGTCACCTATTATATGTAATGAATTAATATCCAATAATACATGTGTAAAAATGTTAGAAATATAAATATAAAATATACCTGTCAAGGAATCTGCTCCACATTGTAAAACAACTGCTGATGGTTGAAAGGTTTCCATGACTTTTGAAATTATAGGTACAAAAATTGACTCATAACTTTCATCATCCATGCCATCTCGTAAAGGTATGTTGACGGCATAATATTTGCCCTATGCATAAGATAAAACAAAATTAATTGAAAGATACTTTGTTATATTATTAAATGACAGTTTTTTCTGTCTTTAATTTAATTTAATTTCTTACCTTTCCAGCACCAATATCTCTGAGATCTCCTGTACCAGGAAAATATTCACCATATTTATGAAATGAGACAGTCATTACTCTATCTGTCGTGTAAAAGGCTTCTTCAACACCATCACCATGATGAACATCAATATCAATATATAAAACTCTTTGATGATATTTAAGTAATTCCAAAATTCCAAGTACAATATCATTTACATAACAGAAACCTGATGCTTCGCTCTTCTTAGCATGATGTAAACCACCACCCCAATTAATACAAATTTCTGATGCTTGTTTATTAAGTTTAACTGCAGCTGCTACAGAACCACCAGCTGATAATTGGCAGAATTCATACAAGCCATCGAAAACAGGGCAATCTTCACCCACATTAACTATTTGTAAAAAAAATTGAATGTTACTTTTTTAAATACATATAATATATATTACATAATAAATACTAAAATTTATCTAACTCTTACATCTTTGCATTTGTTTGTTGTATTCTGACATATTATCTGGTCTGATTGATCTCAAAAATCTTATGTACTCGTCGCTATGAAATTTTGTCATTTCATCAGCTGTAGCTTTATGTGGTCTCTAAAAATATGAAGAATTTATAATAATTATTAAAATCTAACAACATTTCATAGAATATATCATTGTAATCATGATAATTTTTTAACATTCATTTATCTTAGTTGAATTTAGAATTTAATTATCTTAAATAAACTAACGAGCAAAGATTCTTACATATATTTCCATTTTTCTGTAAAGACCATAATTAAGTAGTAAATTATGTGTCATCCTTATACGATGTGGTTTCATAGGATGGCCTTGACCATAATAATAGTTTCCTATATCGCCTGAAAATTAATTATTTCATTGTTACTTTAAATTTTATTACATAGAAAAAAACACATGTTCAAAATATTTCAAATTATTTGGATATATTTAGTTATCTTTATAATAAAATCTTCGTTGTTGCTTGCTTAATGTACGCTGTGTACGGTGCACCGAAGTTTATCTGAAGATTTCGTGGTTTGCGCGTATAAATTTTGTAATATTTACAGTCACATTTCTAGATAAAGTATTTTTTTCGAATACAATTATAGAAATTGACGAATGAGATAGTTTGATTAAATATTAGCAATTATGTCAAGTGAATTTTTTGATATGAATTTACGTTGCTCATATAACCTATAATCTTCTTAACCAATATGAAATCGTAAAACTATGAAAAATTTGTAGAACGCTATTTTATTTTAAGTAAATAGAAGATAAAAAATGTCAAAAATAAAGACGTTTTTTCTTCTTTACAAATTAGAGTATCGTATTAAATTTCGTAAGTCATAAATTGTGAATGTTATATTTTCATATTAAGTTATATCTCATTTAAAATGATGAAGTTATGATCGTATGGTACAATATATATATATACAAGAAGTGTCATTTTTTTCAATGATTTAATTGAAATAATTTTAATAACATTAAATAATATCATATATATATATATATATAAATATGAGAGATTCTCAAGTGTATAACAGTAATCCGTACTGTTATGGCTGACGCCAACTAGCCTCCGAAAAGTATGGTGGAATGAAGCGGGACTTGAAAATCTTTCAACTTAACGATAAAAAAATCGTGCAAACATATAAATAATGTGGTTAAATTTCAATGCGAAACGCATAAAACGCGATGATGTTACTCATTATAAACTTTTATTTAATTATTGTAACCAATATATGATAAGAAGCTAATATAAAAATGTAAATGCTGTGTACGTGATGATACAAGCGCGAACGACACAAACACATTTTGATAATCTCTATGTGTGTGTATGAGCTTTTCGCGGGTTCACCAAACACATTACAAATTTTTCATTATTTTCAACTCACTATCATAATAGTAGCAGACTCGCTTCTTGCCATGAGATAATGTAGACATTTTCTTAGGTTTTCTTCAAATGATTATAATCTTGAAGTACGAATCAAACGTGAACCGCGGAGTGTCGCGGTATCAACTACCAACAGGCCACAGCGTCACTGGTTTTTCTTTATACGCATGCGTTTCTTCTCGTAGATCAAGTTTCGAATTTATTACATAGATGGCGTTGAATTTCTGAATTAATGCTTATAATAATTAGTTTTAAAAATAATAAAATATATATAAATCATTAAATTTTGTTCTTATATACATTTTATTTTACGATGCATTTATTCACGAATACGTTTTTCTAATTTAATTTCTTTAAATTCTTCTAAATATATATTAATTTGATCATTATAAGTAGTTTATAATACATTTCTATTTGGTAATGACAAGAAAAATCATTGGCCAATTATCGGAAGAATTTCTTGATTCATGGAAATGCAAAATTAGTTACTAGTTAGAATCAGTCGGTGAATAGAGCTATTATGTTAATACTTATTTGAAATTATAAAAATACAGAATATATGTGTACGAAGTTGTAAAAGCGCGCTTTTCAAATGATGTAAATTATTTTTCAAACATATATTTTTTATATTTCTATATAATTTCGTATATTACATATTTTTTTTTTTTTTTTTTTTTTTTTTTTTTTTTAAAAATTATTAGGATGATAAATTATTCAGAATTAATAATATATAACTATTTCACAATTGATTTCGAAATTAATCTTTCTGTATCCTTTTCTTAATTATATATTTTAATGAAATTATTACGATGTTAAACTGTTTTATTGGTACATATATGTTAAATATTAAATAAAATATTTTATAAACCTCTTTCGTATATCTCAAAATAAATTTTACGTCATGTATGTACATATACATATTTAAATAAATTTTATTTTGCAATTTGTACAATCTTGCTGTACATGTATCAGTTTAGATATAGATAAAATAAATATTATCATAGAATCACTTCTCTTAATTATGATTTACTAATTTTAATTCGTTTTGGAGTTTCATAATGAGCTGTCAAAAAATTAGAGTAATTAATTATAATATTATAATCAAGTACAGTCGATTTCAATGAAAACTTTTTATAATGACTAGGTTAGTAAACTATGTAGGTCATGAAACAATTTTAAGATTACATGAATAGAAAAAGAAATATCTAAAAAAATAACATTTTTTTCTAAATAAAAATTTTATAAACAATTTGTTCAATTCATGTAAATGCAATAGCATCCATATTGGCAGTATAATTTTCTTTTCCTTGATTAATCAATTATAATACTCTTATATTGATGATAACTTATACAGATTTTTAAAATTTCCCGTCATTATAGCTAAATGAATACATATGTATACGGAGCAGTGTAAATAGGATCTCATTTTGTACGATTATACAGAATGCAATAGTTAGTTCATACACTATTTACATATCTCTATTGAAGTATTTTATACTTAAAAAAAAAAAAAAAAAAAAAAAAGAAAGATACTTCATGATTTGTTTTATTTTCTTAGTGTATGATTGTGTTTTATGTCATAATTTAATATTTATGCATATAACAAAACATATATGCATATATGCACATATGAAGACAGTTTACAAATTGTCTCTCCAATAAAATGTAACTCTAACATAGCTTATTGTAAAATCGAAGTTTACTAAATTATTTGTTAGTACGTATTTTATATAAATAGAAAACTAACAAATATTTATGAGAATCAAGATATGTTATATCAGAGACGTACAAAATTTTCATATAGTCAATTGTCCTTTATCCCAACTTTTTCTTTAGTATTTCTTTAACAAATTGTCACAATAGTCATTTCCATATTCTTCAGTATATATCACTGTTATTAAATTATCATATCATGATAATATATCATTCTTAAAGGAAAGATTTGTATCAAGTGAGCATACTTGAATAGGAATAATCGAATAACAGTAATGAATGATTTTTTCTTTGACATAAATTTTGCACGTCTCTGTGTTATATCTTTACTATTATCATATATAGTGTATAAAAAAAAAATGCATAAAATTTTAATATACACTTGCGGATGTTAAAATATAATTAGCATTATAAATTTTGATTATGAGATAAAAACAATCATATTTCAAATATCAATTAAATGTAACAAAAAAAAGCTTTCAATAGTACTAAAGTTATTTTTGCAAATATGCCAATTTTGTTTTTTATACGAAATATTAGACTTATATTATACAACATATTAAATATTTTTAAAATATTTATAAAAATGTAGCTTGGTACGCTTTTAAAATTCGATTATGTTTGCTATGCAATAACTTTATAAAATTGTACCAACTAATATAAATCACAAAAAATGAACTTCGACATTCTATTAATACAATACAATACAAACAATATACACGCACATACATACATACATACATACATACATACATACATAACACACACACATGGACACACACGCGCGCGCGTATAATAAAAAAAAAAATCAAATTGCAACCAATCCTTTTTTCAAACAAATTCATTACGATTTACTTGGCAGGATTATTTTAGTTAATATAATAGATATCTTTTGAATAAAAACAATATGATTTCATAAATGATAAATTATATAAATTTACTACATAAAAATGATGCAGTATCTAAGAACAGACAGTCATAGATAGATTTTCTTAAGGAAGATAAAAATCTTGAAAGCCTATCTTTACAGTTGGATATCTTTTATGTGTTTTTTGAAACACACATACAATATATCTAACAATCAACATTTTAATACGACTAGCACTTATCATCCATTATTATCATAGTCAATATAACTATTATAATTTTAAAAATTACAGAAATATACTTTGCAATTTGGGAAGTAGTTGCCATTATAACTTTTTAAGGGAAGGAAGCATTCTAAGAATTTCGCACGTCTGAAGTTTCACTTTAGACTAAAAACTTCTCAGATATGCAATCATAATATACTGAATATAACTTATTGATGATAAGATCTCTATGTATAATAGAATTTTTAAATATCTTTTTTTTTTTGCTAGATATATCATTTACATATAATTTCGAAGTATTCGTTTTTCGATCACATCTGTTACATATCTTTCCTTTTCCCTATGATCTATATTTTCTTTCTTTTCTGTTTTTCTCATTCACGTTTTTTTTTAACTTATTCACAGACATACTATACATATGCGCACATATGCAGCTGTATATCTAATTATTCTGTTTACAAGACACTTAACAAAAGGCCTTCACAGTGAAAAAAACTTTAGGAAAGTTTGAGGAGGGATTGGAACATGAAGAGAAGCTTGATCTACATCAGCTAACTTCTCTTGAAATGCTGGATCCTGATCTGCGATACAGGGATGGCCCAGTGATCTCCAAAATAAACAACGACAATTGCGGCACAATTGTATCATCTCTGCATATTCTTCTCGCAAACCGAATGACCTAGATGACAATTAAAATTTAAATAAAAATGGTTAACAATTTCATTGGAATTTTATTTATGTAATTATATTTATTAACCTTCTAGCAATAGTAAATATAGTTTTCCAATCTTTCCCTGGATTGTTTTGCCTGGTAGTAGCTATTTGTTGTGGAGTGAAATGATACTGAGCAAGTTCTCGCCATATTCTTTGTTCTTGAGCTAAAACTGCAAGATGTTCGCATGCTTCCGATGATGCTTCAATGTCTTGCGGATCGCTTAATCGAAGAAGAACTTCTCTACGACATTCTGGAGGTAAATCTGACCATTGTGGTTGTTGTTCCTCATCCGGCTATAATAATTTAAATTCAAAATCCTCTTCGTAATGAATAGAATATTAACAATATAATTTAGAAATTTAAATAATTAAGCAAGTGAATATTGTTATAATAATTTACCTGAGTTATAGTGATAGATGAGGCAATTTGTAAGATTCTTTCCAAAGCTGCTTTATGTTTTTCCCATAAGATTACAGAGCCTAGAGGTCTTCCACCCCAACAACATCCAGCACTGAAGGCTCTAACTCTTTCGATCAATCGTCGTAATCTTCCAGTTTGTTGTTGCGATAAGGATACTATTAAAAAATCATTGAAAATATATTAAAAAATAAAAATTGCGATATATATGTATTAGATTTAGGTCTAAATATAAAAATTTTTTCTTTCTTACCTTCCAACGCTACTTCCTCTAACATATTGAAAAGAACTCGTTGTGCACAACCACTCAAACCACCCATTCTGTGACTAACTAGAAGATCCAAAAGTCTTACGATGTAATTAAATCGACGACAGTCATGTACTGCTGATAAAAAATCTAGTCTCTTCAGGGCGTCACTTAATCCATTAAAACCAGCGATCTGTGAAATGACATTTAAACCATTTATTAATATCTAATAATATAGTTTAAATAAAGATAAATGCTAGGCATAATAATTACTATAAATATCATTTACGAGGTAATAATTAATTTAAAAGACATAAAAAGAAAAAGAAAAATAATTAATATTTTACGAAGGAGGTCGATGGAATTTAATTCGTTTTAATTCATACTTCACAAGAGTAACACCTGATCGGAGAAAAAAAAAACACGTTTTAAATCTATAAATACCAAAGAGCGTACGTATCGTCTCGCACAATATTTCTAACGTAGACCATTGGTCCCGTCGTATTTCCTTTCTTCTCCCTTCATACAATTTTCACCCTCTAGAAAGCATGACAGACGAACGATCGCCTTCTTTAAGAGGCCAATCCCATTTCTTCCATCTTTCACAAGTCCGTGCTAAAAATAAAGACATCTGCGGAAGGAGTCACTCACCTCACGTGTGCACTTCAACGTGATGTGGCAATGCGGTTGGACGGCGTTTTCTAAAATTATGAGGAAAAAAAAAAAGTAAGTAATGTATAAAAAGAAAGAAAAAAAAAAAAAAAAAAAAAAAAAAAAAAAAAAAAAAAAAAAAAAATAAAAAGAAAAAGAAAATAAAAAAAGATAAAAGAACAAGCAGTCAACAAAAAAAAAAAAAATCAACGCGTAAATATACTTTTTAATATGGAATTTTGTTCGGAATGTCGAACGACATAAAAGAAAATTATACTTTCTCTTTCTATTTTTCGTGTTTTTTCCTTTCTATTTTTTTTTTTTTTTTCAGGTCATCATGATGATCTTCCTACTTGAAACCGACGAACTTGAAATTACGCTGGGATAAAGACGAAGGTCGGAACTCTACCAATCGATAAATCCCTCTTTCTCTACTCTTCTTCATTGTTCCTTTCCTTTCGTTCAAAAATTTACTCTCTGCTCGTAATTATTTTAAGATTATCGTTGTCAATAAACGATATTTTTTATATATTTATTATTTTTTTTTTATTTTTATTTATTTATTTATTTTTTTTTTTTATTAACGAGAATTATTTTCGTCAAGACTTATCATTAATCATTAATAATTATTAGAAAATATTGTCAAAACCTTTCTTGACAGATCATAACCGAAATTTGCGCGTTAAATGATTCGAAATATTAATTCGATTTTTATCATTTTTTTTTATTATTATTTTTTTTTTTTAACGAATTATTAATTATATTAAAATAATATATTGATATCAATGAAATGGAATCGAATACGTTCGAACTTTGGAATTGATTAAAATTATTATTACATTTACCTTTCTTTCTATCCTTCTCCTTCTTGTCATTTGCATCTTTTTCACCTCTGAAAAAAACAAATAAAAAAAACAAAGAAAATAAGAGAAAAGAACAAAAATTCCAATTAGTTTTATCAACGTTACAAATGAAATTTATATTTCATTTATAGCGTCATAACATTCTATTTTACTGTAACCAATTTTCATTGCTCGTGTATCACTATTTCTTTACTTGCAATGAGTTAAGGTCGATGAATCGTTGATGAGGTCGTTTCGAAAGACCTTGCATTAATTCGCTTACATAGTACAGGGAGAGAAACCTCACACCATTAATTCACGACATTATGTAACCAATAATACTTTATGACACATAGGATAAAACGATTGATATTATAAGGGTTGTATGTAAATAAATATATACATATATAGAAGAAAAAAAAAAAGAAACAAAGAAAAAAAAAATAAAGGAGAAAAGAAAAGAAAAATAGAAAAAAAAGGGAAAAACAGAAGATGTAAAATATATATAATACGTAAAGAAATGGAAAATATATATTTACATATTATATATATATATATATATATATATATATATATATCTTGACATTGTAAATATCGATCAAATATTTCTCATACATTTTTATTTTTTATATCTTTATATCATATCAAGGTTGATTTAAACAAACGTTTATTTTCCTTGCCATGTTACACGCGATCCGTAAAACATTTTCATGCAATCTTGGTAAAACATTTTCATCGATCCTTTTGTATATAGGTACATACTTTGGACGCATAATGCAGCTGAGGATTACGTACACATTGTTCATAATTTAACTGAACCGTAGGATTTTACAGGTAACACGATTATTCGCGCAACGTTATAATAACGATAAAATAGAAAAGAAAAAGAGAAAAAAGAAAAAAAGGGAGAGAGAAAAAAAGGGTGTGAGAGAGAAAGAGAAAGAGAAAAAAAGAGAAAAGAAACGTTGCAATCGAGTAGATAAGATTGTCATTGTGGCGTAAATGGATCAGTAGTGAAAAGAATGCGCAAATGATGAACGTAATGGACGCTGCTCCCATTTTCATTGTATCGCTATATCGAGTATGTATAAAAAGAAAAAAAAAAAAAAAAAGAAAAAAAAAGAAGAAAGAAAAAGAAAAGGAAAAAGAAAAAAGAAAATAAAAAGAGGAGAAAAACAAAGAGGAAAAAAAAATCAACAAATTGCAGCAATATTCTTCAATTTGGTGCAAAAATAGAATTATATTGAACAGAAGTGTCGGTAAAAGAAAAACCGAGAGAAAGAAAAAGAATTTGAATGACCTTGAATTAATTTTTTTTCCCTTTCTCTTTATAATCATATAATATTGTATGAAATATAAAATTTTATAAAAGTAAAAGAAAAAAAAAAAAAAAATATATAATATATATAATATATATTATCTATCATATATATATATATATATTATATATAAAATATAATATAGTATATACATTCTAGATATTCCAGATATTTTACTCGACAAGCATTTCGCTTGCGATGCAGAGGCATGGCTCTTAAAGTGACAAATTATTGAGGGATACATTTGTCAAGGCCGAGAGGAGAGCAGGCGGTGTACCGAGAGGAATCATGAAAATAGGTAGAGATCGTATTAGCTAGGTCATGACCTACTTCCACACTCGCATACGTCACACAGACGTTTTTTGGATTTCGAGGATTCCTACAAAGTTACATCAAGGATATACAAGTATTTTATATCTCCCTTCGCTTCTATTTACTTTTTTTTTTTCCCCTATCTGATTTTACGTTTTCATGCGTGATATATAGAATTACATATCGGTGAACACATTTGTTATAATCCAATTAATCAATTTTTGATAAGATTATCTTTCAAAGTTCATAATAAAGAAATTATTATTCCGTTAAATCGGAAAGAACGAATTTGATAATACGTCATGCGCATAGATTTAAATATAAAATAAAATGATAATATATAAATTAAGGATTGTTGTGGTGGGAAAAAAATCATTTTTGAAGGACTCTTAAAAAAAGAAAAAAAAAAAAAAGAGAGAGAGAGAGAGAGAAATACTTTTCTTTTATAAGTTAGTAATAAAATTATGTCGAAGTAACTTATTAGAAGTGAGAAGATCAAAACATTGAACAAGCGTGGAAAACGTACAAACTAAGTGATAATGATAATGACATTGATTTAGAATATATGCTTATATATTTTTTTCGTTTTATCTGTTCTTTTTTTATTTTTTTAATAAGTTTTTAATAAAAAACTAAATGAAGATTGTAATGTAATTTCCTTTATTTTTCGATTTATGAAAATAGGTCATTTGTACTATCATAAAAAAAAAAAAAAAAAAATTTCTTTTCCGTGATAGCGCTGTACATACTTATTAAAAATTAAATAATTACGATAACAAAGAAATATGTAATTTATAATATTCTCTATATTATAAGTAAAATAATAAATATCGATGAGTATAAAAATTTCGAACAATTGTATCACATAGAATACAGACTACACAGAAGTATTCTTTCCTCTCCACCCGCTATTCAACTCTTCAATTCTGATATTTATTTTTCATTTAATGTCTTTCATTATAAATTAAAGAGAGTTATTAAATATTACAATTAATTATAATTGTAATATTTAATTATAATATCTTCCTTTTAAACGATATTATTATTGTCATTTTAAAATCATACGTGGCTCATTAATATAAGACGATGCCCAAGACATCCTGCTTGCTTCTTGTTTATTCTTTCTATCACATAAGATAAACACTTTCTCGTTGTGTACATATGTATTATATATATATATATATATATATATGTGTGTGTGTGTGTGTGTGTGTCGTCACGTATGGTATACTTATATCCATTGTATACCATCTGTATATCACCGTCTCTCTTTGATCTGTTATACCGTTATAGCTCTAACAACTCAACCCCACTATTCATTTTTAATCCCTGACTTTGACCTTAACCATTCTTTATTTAGATTAATTTTTTTCCTTCTCTTTCCGAAAAAATTCGTAATCACTCTAAATTACCTTTAGTAAAACAATTCAAAGCCTTAGAGTGTCAAAAAACTTCTTAATTGTCAAGTTTTCTTAAAAACTTTTCCTTAAAATCATTAAATAATCTATCCTAAATATCTTTTTCCTAATTTCATTTACATTTCGATTTCTTTTTGCGTAAAAAAAATCACAATAAATATTAATTTATTATTATTTTTGATTCCAAGTATCGATTAATTTCTAAATCTTCATTTAAATCTATAAGATCGTAAATTCAAAATTTTAATGTTTAAAAAAAGATTCGCAATATTATTTGAATTTGTCGATTAGAAATTACAAATTTATCTAATTTATACCATTAATATAATAATTTAATTTGTATAATAATAATGTATAATAAATTAAGTTGAATATAATATAGTTTGTTATAATATTATATATATACACATATATATATATATACACACATACACGCAATATATATATATACATATATATAATATATATTGTGTTTTATAGGAATTCGTTGTTTTGATAAACGGCAATATGTTTGAAATAAAAATGATGAATACCGTTATTTCGTACTTAATTATTTTAAATCATACGACGAAAATCGAAATTTTTTTAATCGATCTAAGAAATTAAATGGGATTTGAAATTTTTCTATAAAATTAAATTGAGATAAAGATAATTGTTATTCTGTTTTTGACATTTCAAACTATTATAAAGTCGTGAACACGAAGATTAACTTTTTCTACTTTTTCGTTATCGCTGAAAGCCACGACGTATTAATAATAATAATAAAAAGAAGAAGAGGAAAGCTTTTCTCCTACTGATATTCAATTACAAAAGATAACAAAGATCAGATAATCGTGAACAATGACTTTCTGATTTACGCAAAAAAAATCATTATGGCGTCCTTGATATAATGTCAATGTCATTAAGAAATTATAGATTATGTATGTACATAATCAATGTGTGTTGTACGTAATTTAATCAATGAAAAGAAAAGGAAAGGAAAGAAAAAGAGAAAGAAAAAGAAAAAAAAAATTAAAAATTTCGAAAAGAAATTAAAGAAAATAATTAGGAAAGTTCGATTCAAGCCGATAATTCAAGCACAGTTAAATAGATTCCTATATAGTTAGTCTCAACGGATAACTTTCTTCGTTATTAGAGGTAGCTGACCTTATATAATAAAGAAAGATAGAAAGAAAGAAAAAAAAGAAGAAGAAAAAAAAAAAGAAAACTAGACTGAACTCTCGAGAGCAGAGGGAAACGCGATCTATCGTTAGGCAACATAGAAAGTCTTCCACTTTGCAGTCGACAGCTTTGTTGTTGCGAAGTCCACGATACGGGTGAACTTGTCTATTCACGACTGAAATAAATGACGTAAAAATAAAGAAAGAAATAATAATGACATAAAAAAGAAAAAAAAAAAAATAAATAAAAAAAAATAAATAAATAAATAAAAAACAAAATTTATATATCATTCGAAAAATATATTTATTTACATTTGTCCGTCTAATGTACGCGAAACTTTGAGAATTAATTAAAGAAGCAAAATAATAGCGTCATAAAAAACGCGACGGACACATGACGGATGCAGGAAACATGTTAGAAAGAGATGTACTAATCTGTAGAGAAAGAGAGAGAGAGAGAGAGAGAGAGAGAGAGAGAGAAAGAGAGAGAGAGAGAGACAAAGAAAGAGACAAGTACCGAAAACAGAAATACCGTCTGTTCCGTTATTCGACGCTGTCCTTGTATCGAGAGAACAGGTCCTGGCGTTTTGTACAATGTGATTTCACGTACATACCTGTCGTTTTTCAGCTGACAGCTGCTCTTTAAAAGATATATAGCAATAAGAGATTGCTATTATTTCAAAAGTATGAGAGAATCAAAAAACGAAATATTATTATACGTAAAATGATGGGAGCTTAAATTATATAAAGAGAAAATGTTATGGTTGAACGTTTTACTTACCGAAGGAGAAGTGATAACGTCTTATTATTCGCACATTCGAGTATCTTTTTCTTTTCCCAACCTTCGACCGTCTTAACCCATTCTTCTCCAGGGCTACGCCAATCTTTTGATATGAACGGCATACCTGTTTTGGCTTTACGAATTTTGTAAATAAAAGAAGAGAAGAAGGAAGACACAAAGAGAACGTATAAGAGGAAGAGGGAAGGAGAGAGAGAGAGAGAGAGAGAGAGAGAAAGGGAGAGAGAAAGAGAGAGAGAGAGAAAGAGAAAAGAGATAAGAATGATGGGTAAAGACAGAGACAGAGAGGGAGAGAAAAGGAGGATAATGTCGTCGCGCTCGCCTACGCGAAGCACACCGAACAACACTGGCGTCTCGTCGTTGCGTTGTTATCTTTGACGAGAATAGAGTTACGAGGGGCGCCTAAACGTTACTTTGTAAACGTCACGTTTTCTCGATGCGATCGCGGCCAGGACCGTACGCTTTCTTTCGCGGTCGCACGATCGACCGCGCATGGCTTTGTTTCTATGACGTCAGTCAAGCATCAGCTGTGCGCGAGAAATAATGCGACGTTGCCGGCTCGCTGAATGCGTCCACATCGTGTTTTACGCTATTGGTCTATGAAAAAGCGCGCGCATTTACAAACTTACTTTCACATTTTTCTATGAATTCTTATGCAACGGAAAAATAGAAAGAAAAAAAAAAATACATTCTAACGTGATCAATGCAGTTTTTATTCTTTACATTTTCTTTTATATATATATATATATATATATATATATATATATATATATATATATATATATATATATATATTACATATCAGCATGTTTTTAGACATAATCGTAAAATTCTTTATACTTTACAAATATAACAAATGATTATTTTCGAACTTGGATATTCAATAATGTTTTTGAATTTTTGTATCATAGAAATTCATATTATAATTTAAATGTTGATATGTATGCTGTATATACTCTAAAAAGATGGACGAATTTGAAATTTGTAAAGAAAAAAAAAATGAAGTTACTCGCAATGAAGATCTACAATTTCGATTTGATCTGATTTCTAATTTCAAGATGGAGATATTTCCAAAAATTGAAAAATTTATTAAAAATCTCCAAATTTTACAAATCACTAATTTATATGCTATAAAAATTTACGAGTAATGTTGGTTAAACATAAGCTGGTTTAAAAAATTAAAAACTTTATAAGAAATCGCATATGTAACGGAATTAAAATAATTCTTTAAAAATATTTAAAATAGTGTTAGCTAATTATTATGAACTACATCAATCGTGTCTATTTTGTTCCAAATAAAAATGTCGATACTTAAATTGTATTCACGTCTCAATATTTTCTAGTTTTCTGTTCATTTTGGTAACATTGTTGTCTTATTATTATTTTAATATAAGAATTCAACCTATGAAATCGAGCCTAGCTATCATCGATTTCTTGTTCCTTCTCTTCCTCTTCTGATTCTATATCACTAGGTGGAAAATCAGGCAGTGCTGTGTAGAAAATAGAAAAATAATATTGAGACATGTTTTCATCTATAAGGGATTTAGAAGAAAATAGCAAAAGATTTTACCTTGTCTATCTAATTTTTCTTGTATTGCATTTTTAAGATAATCTTCCTGGACAGTTATAATTTCTTCTGCATTTGTACAAGTAGCATATCTTCCTAATAATTCTTTGTTCAATTCGAGAAAAGAATGTCCCCATGAAAACTTTCCTAAATAAAAATTAGCTTCATCTGGAAATCCTGTTATAATCAATGTTGCAGCTATTGCTTCTACACAGCTTAATTTACAAGGCTTTCCATAATTTATTGGATTTGCTGCAACGAGGAATGGTAACAAACGTGGATTAGGTGTCTTTATTTGTCCAATTGGTGTGCTATCAATTCGAGCCCAACTACAATCCACAACGGCACAACCAAAATCTTGTATAATATTACGATCCATCGGATTGACACACTATAATTTAACGATTATCATAAATATATTATATAATAACTATATAAATCGTAAAAACAATATCTTGTTGAAAACTTACACTTTTACCTGAGGGAGAAAGTACTAAACCAGGAAAACGGGTACTTAACCTCAATGTTTTTATTAACCCATGCCTAGATAATTTTCTACCTGTACATTTCTTGGGATCACATTGTTCTAAATCCCACATGGCAACGGGAAAAGGTATTGGGCATTCTTCATCAGATTCTGTACAGACGATGAGAATAAAAAAATTTCAAGATCATAAAAAGTAAAAGTAATTGTTTCTAACCTGATTGTTCCTTGTCAGATATATCTCTCTCTTGACGATACTTTTCTTCCTTTCTTAATACATGACGATATCTTTTCCCTGTCATTTTATTTTTATTTTTTTTTCGGCCTGACATTTTTCGAAATTATAAATGAAACAAACGGTCGAATTAAAAAAAAAACTTTAAATACGTACAATGTATGTATGTTACCGTCGCGTTTGTATCTAACAATGTGTCATGAAAACGTATATAAATTTATATTCCCTATAAAAATAAACTTTTGCGTAAGGTTTTCTGCGCATTCTCTAACCTTATAGAGATATAGTTATATTGTTTTATATAGTTATATTGTTTATATACGTGATAATAAGCATGCTGAAAGATATTTATTTCAAAAAGCTTTTGTGAAAAAGAAAAAAAGGCAATATTGATAGAGGATTTTTCATTTCCTTTTTGGAAAACAAAAAATTAGAGAAGAAATATTTAACTATGTCTATTGGTTATTCGTATGGATAATTTCGAAACTATTCAAAAAAATTTCATTGTTAAGTCAAACGATTTCTCTTTTGCGAGCATTTACGTCATAAATTCTCATAGTCACAATTTTTATTTGATTTTAATGATCGAGAATCCATAACGAAAGAGAAAAGATTTTTTCACGCTAGAGTATATTTTCAAATTTTTGAAAAACATTATTTTCTTTACAAAAATTATGTCTGTATATAAATCATGTTTAAAAGTAATTTTCACGCAGGTTAAAATCACTTTTGAAAATTTAAGAAGACTATCTCACGTAAGGAATCTTTATTTTTCAAAATCTTTATCTTAATCGTTTATCTTGAAAATTGAACAAAAATTGTGACCGTAAGAATTCATGAGTTAAACTCTATTTTTAGTTGTTTTCCTTCGATTTAGAAAGATACAGTAAGCGTTACTTCGAGTTCGTGTCAAAACAATTTCTCCGCTGTGCATCTCAACATGGATTAGTTTATTTATTTTATTTGTCTTTTATATTGAGTGAACGATCTTTCGAGAGAAAGAAAGAAAAAAAAAGAAGTCGTCATGATAATACCTTGTTTGATGTCCTTGAAAGTTTAGTCTTCGATTTATGCGTATTTATAGCATGAAAGGATAAGCATAAACAGCATACCTGATAAATCGAAAGAGGGAACAGGATTCTTTTAATTCTTTGGGATTTGATGGGTTAAAAATTGTCCTTAATTTTCTTTAGCTTTTTATACATGATGGAATATCCTTTAATCCATCTCGTTATTATTGTATATATATATAAATGTATTCTGTTTCACCATTCGGATAAATCTTTGTGAAATGATGTTCTATTTAGTCTCATCAAAGTTCATTGTTATTATAAATTTTTCTCTTCTTCTTCTTCATCTTCCTCTTCTTCCTTAAACTCAATCACGTAATGAATCACGGTATGGATCTTTATGAATTAATTAAAAACAAGGACGATATTTAATAAAAAAAATGTCTTGTCTTTAAAATTCAGTATGTTAATTTATAGTATTCTCAAAAAATAGTACAAAAGTTCTGGAAACCCATTGATAATCTTAATTATTATAATTCCATTGACTTTGACCTTGGTCAAAAATATGTGCTCTCCGTGCAGAAGATATTTTAGACATTAGTATTTTTCTTTTTTCCTTTTTTTTTTTTTGAAATTCGAGCTTTGCTATTATGATTTTATGTCATTATCGAAAAATATTTATAAATTCCATATGTCATATCACAGATTTCATATATAGCTTCTCTTTCTTCTTCGCTTAATAACAGTTTGTAATAAAATATAATAACAGAAATATGACTGCAACTAAAAAAATTTGAGGATAATAAATGTATCTTAATTATCTATTAAGGATAATAAAAGTATATAAATTATTTATCCTTGAGTCGTAGAAGTTGTGACAAATACAACCATTATAGTAGTTTGTCTAAGAAATTATCGTAGAATTTCATCAAGTTCTTCGGAACTTTTTTTAAATTTTCTTGAGGAACGTTCTCGTTCGTTCCTTTCTTCTTTCTCTTCTTAAATAAATTTCTTTGTTTCTATTACATTATATTTTGTACGTAAAATGTCACGTTAGATTCACAGAGCGTCCATGTAATCTATCGTGGAGTCTTTTAACGAATGAAAGTTACGATCAATTCAAGTAGCAAATCCGGGGATGTTTCTTCTTGTTTCTTCCTCTAGCCATCACACTTAAACCCTGGACTTCGTGCTCGAGCATGCGCCATTTAAGTTTTCCAGGATTTTTCATATATTGACATAATTACGTATTACACAATTACGAATATTAATACGTTGTCAAAAATTTTGGATTTTTTTCTCTTTCTTTTCATTTTCTTTTTTTTTTTTTTATTCTTTGTTCTCTCCCTTCGATTCCTCCTATACTATCCTATCAATCTCCATATCCATATCCTTTTGATCATTTTACTATTTTAAGAATCGAATTTTGTTTATCTTTTTCTCGGGCTGTGGGAGGAATTTTTTTTATTTCTTTTTTGGTATTTATAAAAACAATAAATGATAAGATTATGATAAACACTCTTAACTATCATAATCTTACGTTTTGACATTTATTTTCCCTGTATCTTTTTCTCTTTCTCTTTATCCCTATCCCTATCTCTCTGTCTCTCTCTCTCTCACGCGTTCGATAGAGGATTCCCGTGTGTATTCGACAAAACGATAGGCTCGCGAGCAAATCCCCGAGTCCTACTTCTCTTCCTACACCACTTCTCCTCCTACCCTTTGACCATTTACCCTTATGTCTTTGAGGTTAGTATGCTCGGGATAAGCACCACTAGTGACGTTAGGTTAGGTCGCGCGCCTCGTGTCGTCTGCGCATGCGTATTGCGTCGCGATAATAAGCACGTCGATAACTATCGATGTAATGTGCAAGTACGTCAAGCGTCGAGTGGAGTATTGGCATAATGGTAAGTGGTATGTTAGGTGTGGGGGGTACATAACCCTTTTTCCTCATCAAACACGATAGAATCTATACTAACACATCTCCTACCTATCTTATTCTTTCTCTTTTTCTCGGTTTTTTCTCTCTTATCATGTTTCTCTTTCTTACCCTCTCACTCTCTCTCTCTCTTTCTCTCTCTCTCTCTCTCTCTCTCTCTCTCTCTCTCTCTCTCATACTTTCTTTCTCTATTTGTCATTTGTTTCTCTGCTTTTCCAGGAACTATTTTATTTTTTTTTAAATTTTCAAACATTCGACGTAAGAATTATTTGAAAATATGATTTGGATAATGATTATTTGAATAAATACGATATTATTTAATGTCTACAAATTTTACTTTTTATTTCATATTATATTGAAAACATAATACATTTTGAAAATAACAATAGCAATAATATTGATTATTTTATAAAATAAAAAAAAAAATAAAGCAAATATATTTCATTGGATATTTCTTGATCAAGCAGGTACACATTCGATGGGAACACTAATCATTTCATTATCAGAAGGAGTACGTTGACTTAAATCAGGATTAGCTCCCTGTTCAATTCTCCTTTTCATTCCTAAACTTGCTTCGTTCTTTGGTAAACAATAGAGTTGATAATTCTTTACCTTTGATTCAACAGATTTACATCCGCTAGAACATGTTGGTACAGGCCTTGTGGTGAAACAGATCTTATCATCTCTTGTGACAACTCGAGTATGATAAGTATTGCATTGCTTCTTATTTTCTTTCTTGTGATAACCCCATTGCTTCCAATTTACATATGGTCGTCCAGCTTCCCTATCACTTATCACATCACTGAAGCGTATTACTTTTTCTATGCACTTAGAGCTTTCTGCCTTTTTCGCATTTCTCAAAGCGTGTCCTTCGCATCGTTCCTTCAATATATAAGTAGCTGCAAATTCTTCTGGGTTTTGCATTAAGCAGTTCTTTGGAGTGACGAAATCATTTTCAGATTGGCCATCAAAGTCACCACAGAGACCACGTATAGATTGTTGATATTTATGAGGGACCTGGAATGAAATAATGTTTATTATGAATTATAATATTAAAGATAAGATATAATTTTTTGTATATTATATTACTTACCGTCATTTTTACATGATCTTTATCGTAGACCAATTCAATATCATATTTATCTGATACCAATTTAATGGCAGGTCCGGGAAGTTCAAATATTTCGTAGTGAGTTTCATCATTTTTGATGTGTTGGTAACTTTCTTTCTGTGAGCATTTCACCCTTTGTCCATTAATCCAAGCTGAAACTTCTGTGTCAGATGATTTAAACAAAATTTCGTTATTACCCAATAAAATGTGAAGTTCTTTTTTGTTATGTTCCGTTTCTTCGACAGTAACGAACACTTCCATATTTTCAGGAATGTTCATTTTCCTATTATGTTCACTTGGATCATTTCTTGGGAAGGTGGTAAATAATACATGTGCGCATTTACCAAGTTTCAGAGGATAAACTTTATCATCGAAAGTCATTATTTCGTTGTTTCTAATTGTACACGAGGCTGAAAATGTCATATTTATTTAAATAAAAAGTTCGTATATTAATCGTTTATAAAATGTGTCGTTAAAAACATTTACAAATTTTAAATTGGTCAAATTGCTTACCAGTAGGTAAGATGTCTTCTTCAATTTCGTTTATATCTTCATCATCAATATCCTTGTCAGAAATATCAATATCGGAGAGGGTCAAAATGTGTCCAGATTTAGATATTACAGCTTCTGCGCTTGTCATGTCAGGTGATAATTTTACGTGAATATTCACATCGTTGTCGTTGTCGTTGTTGTTGTCGTAATGTTTCCGTATTTCAGATATAACTCGTAGGTTTAAATCTGTCAACATTTTCGTTATTCCATGGAATTTTTTTTCTAATTCAGTATCAGATTCTCTTGCAGAACCATGTTTAATAATTTTCATATCCATTTCGTTTAGATTTGTAGCCATTTCTGCAGCTTTCTGGCAATCCTTAACGCTATTTCTCATGTTTTCATCACATCTCTTTACTGTTGCCGATTCTTGGACGTACAATTTATAATCCTCACTTTGCTTGATCTGTCCTTTCATGGTGACAAGCGAGTCGTCAGAGCACGTTCTTCCAGATTTAATATTAATGCTGAATTCTTTCATTGGATGGCTGTCAAGTATTCTTTTATAATCGAAAGGTGTTGTTGGTGAACTTCTTATCTGACCGTTAATGCACACTTGATGAGTTATATTTTGACTAGGTATGTTTGTGTACCAGTAGAAAAGACTTCGGAATTTATTTTCATCATTACTATTGGCTAAACATAACGTACATGCGTGTTTATTCTTCCATACTCCAGGTATTTCCAGACCTGCATCAATGACGTAAGCCTTTCCAGAATTTATTCCTTTAGAAATTTCTTGTAAAAATTCTTTCCTTCTGGCCGGGCTATCAAGTGTCTGATGCATTGTTTTGAGTACTTCGTTTCCAGATGTCCAGGATTCGTCAGTAGTATCAATATTGTTGGATCTAATTTCTTTAGTATCCAACGTGGCAGTGAATTTAACAGCTTCGTTTTCTTGTAGATTAGGCTTGACATAAAGGTCGATTTTTTCGTATGTACCTACGGCCAATGTTGATGGAGTCATCATGTTGCTCCATTTATTTTCATTCTTTAACCATTTCTGGAATTTGTTAACAAAGTTTTCAGTTTCAATTTCTGCAGAAAAGACACTGTTAGGATCTTGTGGAATTTTAATATGTGTTATTTCTTTCTCTTGGATTTTATGAGTATTTTTCTCCAATAGCAACGGGTGGAATGACATGACTTCATATTGTGAGGTATAAGGTACCACACTAAAGTGTCCCACCCTGGTTCTGCTATTTTGTTTGAATGGTTGTAGTGCTACGTCGAGCCTGGATTTTTCACTAGTTAAATGGAAATCTAGTTTGCATGGTAGGAAAACTTGCATGTTGACATCAATGCCCGATACGAATGATTGGTGGTCGAATGGTGTTATGAAACCAACTCTTCCTTGATGTTTATTAGCCATAAGTAAACGAATATCGAATTTAGAATTCATATCTGGTTTACTTATAAAACTTAATTTTCTGATTATAGGTACGTGTAAAGAGTAAACGAAAGGTAAGCCAGTTTCAGTAGGAAAACTCAAGGTAATGTCGTAACTCAACAATTTGTTCATGTTAACATGATGACTATCTTTTGGAGATTGTAGGTCTAAAACAATGGAAAATTATATATTGGTAAGAATTGTAATAATCGGTATATTAAAATAAGATAAGAATAACTTACCACGTAAGATCCTTTCGATGGTATGATTATCAAAAGTAAAGTATCGGTTGAGGTACGTCGTCCTAAAGAAGACATTTCCTTCAATTTGTTCAACATCATCTGATTCAATGTTAAGCATCTTTGCAGTTTTCTCTGCGATCGACTCTTCGGTTTTTGCTTTTCCGTGTTTATGCCAATCCATTTCTAATAGACTGTTTATGCTCGATATACTCATACCTAATTCAGAAACAGGACTAAGGAAGCCATTATAAGAGGGTTGCAAGGCAACGTATGTGGACAATGGAATCATGCCATCACTTCCGATATAATTCAACATCATTCTGTAAGACAACTGATCATTTGATTCCATTTCTGTAAAGTAAGTCTTTGAGTAATAATACTTATCGGATTCTGTATTCATTAGATGAAGCACTTTGCGAGCATTTCTTGATAGTTCTTCCCATTCGGGAAAGTTCAATTTAGCTGCAGTTTTAATCGCTGACTTAACAACAGAATTGACCTGTCCATTGTAGTCGAAATTAGTGAATTGTGCTATACGCGTGAGCATATATAATGGTGGATTAGTTTTCATTATTAAGTTGACAGCAGCGCAACGAATTTGATGAACATCCCAAGTATTGATGTAGATTTTGTATAAGACAGAACGAGCCAGGGTAGGTTCAATCTCAGCTAATTTTTTCAAAGACATAACCATCAGAAAACGTTGATAAGTTGATATTCGTTCCTTGCCTTCAAGATAGGGTTCCAAAACGCTCAATATCTTTGGATGTGCTGTTAAACCTAAAGCGATAATATACACTTGAATCCTTGGACTATCTCCATCCTTGATAGCTTTCTTTAATTGTTCCGCAAGGAATGGAATGTATTTTCTTAAAACTGCGTCATTTTTTCTAGAGGATAAACGGCCGAATACGTTAACTGGATAATGATTATAAATGCTGCTGTTAGAAACTTGAGCGTGACGCACTAGTTCAGCGAAGGATAAAATAGCCGATGAATTCAGACATGTTTGTTTCTGCACCTCTGGATCACTTGCCAATGACTGTACATAAGATGTAGATTATGTTATTAATTCGTAAAAATTTTGAAATATATTTTAATTATAATTTGCAAATAAGTTGATGATAGCGATGACACTTACAAAGAAAGCATCCACGTATTCGGCTGTAGGTGTTCGTGCAGTCTTAGGTAGGGTCGCCAGAACATCAGCAGCTTCGCATTCTTCCAACTGCTTCTTTTCAATCCAACGTTTGATAGTCATCAGAGCAGGTCCAGTTCCAGCATTAGCAACGGCATCACGAAATACAGCTTTAGCGTTTTCCTTTATCATTTTATTCGTTTCGTCGGAACCAATTTCATTCCAAACAGAATGCAAGTTTTCTTCGGCCTTATTTATCTGTTCTAGACTCATACTACTTATCAATCTTGAGACAATTGTGAATTTTTCTAGGGTCTCTTCATCAGGCATAATGTTTGGATTTTCCATTTCGTTTGCGATTTTTTGAACAAGAGTCGTTACCATTTTTTCTGAGTTAACCTTATCAGACATAACGACCGCTTTACCATTGTTAGCTATGAATAATGGTAGCATAGGATTTTTAGGTGCTTCGTCTAACGTTGGTTTCATCTGCCAGAATGCTTTATCCTCGTCGCTAACATAGTTTACCCTATCGGTTTTGCTGTATTTCTCTCTCATCATTTCTAAGTTTTCGTCAGAATCAGAAGCAGAATTTAGTTCATTTGACATTGAATTAGGACTTACGCTAGGTCGTCCAGGTCGTCTATGTACTGTTTTTGAGAAAGGATCGTTGTAAGTGTAAACTAGATTTCCAACCGATTCAGGATTATTCGGTGCTGGTATCGGATTCGAAGCTTTATTGACGCTAACGAGAGTCACATTCATTTTACTTATTACGATGCTCTCTTGCTCATCTACAAGTCTGGGTTTCATGATTACTTTAGTTGTTGTCACTGATGTTTGTATCATAAAGTCCTTGAGTTTACCAGATATAACCATGTTACTTGTTGATGATTTCTGTGAATCGAATAAACATATTGTGTCTAAAACTGATATTATTTTAAAAGTAAACAATAGTTACCTACAATCACTTATCGCATAAATTTTTCGTCAAATTAATTAATATAACTTACCTTCATAATATTCTCATTGTTCCTAATATCGGATTCCCATTTTGTATTTCCACTTATTCCAAAATGATAATCCATACGTTGTTCGCATTTGTCGTAGTTCCTTGTTTTCGTTACGTACATGTGTTCTCCGTTTCTACGTAATTCTGGTTTTGGCAATATGTGTGGATGATGTTGAATGACGGCTTCTGTTAATGGTACAATGTCGTAAAGAACCTCACATTTTCCACTTACGGAGTCCTCCATGACACGGAACGATGCAAAGGGATTATCATCTTCCGGTATTTGAGTATGTTTACTTCCCTTCAAGTTTTCTCCTTGCGTATCAGCTTGGAACTGACTGATGATACTTTTGATGATATTTACTTCCCAAGTTGGTACATTTTTGTTGACGATCAAGTCTCTTATAACTCCATGTTTGAATTTGATCATAAAGGGTTCGCCGGAAAGCGGTAGATGTTTATGTTCTAACATCTGATCAGATATACGAGAATCCCACCCATCCGGTAGTTTTTTGTGTATTTGAGCATACTGCGGTTTTAATAATTGTGCTCTAAGGGTGTCAGGTGAATTACATTGAATCTTTAGGGTCGCTTTCATTAGAATACCAGCATACTGATCAGATAATGTCTTCAGTCCAGTAAGGGTACGGCTGCGTACCAGATATTGGTATTCCTCACCAACTTTCCAGGCATGTTTGTCGTTGTTATGGAGATTACTCACAGCAAGTCCAACTTTATAAATAAAAAACAAGTATTAATTAATTATTTATTAAATATTATTATATAAATGGATTTACACACACATACAGACGATTATATATACATATATATATATACATATATATATATACATATATATATATACATATATATATATACATATATATATATACATATATATATATACATATATATATATATAGAGAGAGAGAGAGAGAGAAAGAAACGATTGAAAATAATTTAATTTTTTATATATGTAATATTGATCAATCTCCTTATTAATAAGAATTCAGTATTATTAGAGTGTCAATTAAAGAATTTTAGAAAAAAAAAAAGAAATTATGAAAATCTTACCAAAGAATAGCAGAATAAAAAGAGACCGCATATTGGCAGTGTCAGTGGACAAGCCAAACGGGAATGAAAATTCTAACGCTTAAGATCTATTTATATTGCCGGATCATTACGTATCAACACGTATAAAATTACAACTCACTAAATTGTATTATTGCTATTCAGTTAAAATCTTTTTAATGACCTTTGAAAGAACTACAATTTATGCTGTTTCAATATGTATTAGCAAAGATAATAAATTTATTTGTATTTCGTTTATATTATACTTCAAGGTGACATGTTAATAACATCAATAACATTCGGATTTTATCAATACGTAAAGAATTCTCATTCATTAGTTGATCTTGAATTTTATAATAAATTGTCTTATCAGTGACCCCTTGTCATTTTTTTCAAAGGATGACTGTATCATAAACATTGATTATCAGATATTGCATATTGCTATTTAGTTCATAGAGTTTAATTAATTTATTCTTTTTCTAAGGTAAGGATTATTTAATCGTATGTCTGACACGTTTCAAATAATTTTTCACATAATACGTATACGTGCTTATAATTTTATAAATTTTAATTGTTTCATAAATTTTTACATTTTATGAAGCTTGATATGATAAATAAAATAAATATATGAAAGAAAATAAAATACACTATTTCTTTATAAAAAGAAATATCATTCTTAATTACAAAATGTCATTTTTATGCAAGATCATTATAGAATATAATATTTTATAATTATAATACCTAATAAATATTATATAAATTATATTCTATAATTATAATAATAAGTATGATAATAATTATATAGTATAATAATTTGTATCTCTTTTTTTTTTTTTTTTAATTTACAATACATTACGATTTTGAGAAAGAAGGAAGAAAAAAGAAAAAGGGAAGGAATAAAATCGTCAATTTAAATAAAAATGTTATATATTTATTCAATTAGAGAATTACATAAAATATATGGTTGAAAAATAATTTAGAAATTTTGATATACAGACGCATAAATTTTTTATTATAAAAGGAATAACATTCTTAATTAGAAAAAAATATCATTTTTTACGCAAAATAATTATAATGGTATAATACTTTGCATCTCTTCAATCGTCATAAATAAATAATTAACTCGCACGAACGAGAACCGAATTTGTTTTGGTAGGAGTCGAATTATTATCAAGATTCATCTGTGAAATTGTTGCTTTGATCACCGTTCGTGTAACTTCCAATTCCTATAAAAGAAAAAAAAAAAAAGAAAATAAATAAATTTTTAATAATTTATCTTATGGATAAGGAATAAAAAAATAAGTAATAAAGAAACTAAGAATAATTAAAATGAAATATGAGCGAGAAATATTGATGAACTTGACATTGACTTATGTCGATATTTCATTTTAATTAATACTAATAATAAAATGGAGGTTATTGAGAAAGTAGTGGAATAAACAAAGATTAGTTAGCATGACGCAAATAACGTTTCTAATAATGAAAAAATAATTGGCACGTGCTTATCAATTTATTAACTTATATTACCTATTTTGCAAATCGTGATTATTTAAAGAACATTCGAGAAAAACAAATTATCAAAGCTTTCGTACGATATAATTGATAAAATGTAGCTAGAACGGAAATTCTTGTCAGAGGCTATCACTTTTCAATAAGCTATTCAATTGCGTCATTAACACAGCACGACATCAACATGTTCACAAAACTATATCATAGAAGTGAAAAAATAAAGGAAAAGAAAAAAAAATTACCTTTTCGATATCAATTTCAATTTCCTGTAGAACCTCATCGAAAACGGATATAAAATCGTTAGCATTTTCAATAGTGAATACCATAGGTGGTTTCAATTTGAGAATGTTATCATCTGGACCATCACTGCTAACGAGAATTTTCTTTTCTTTCATTCTAGAAACAATATGTTTCGCTTCGGCAGTAGCTGGAATCTTTTTTATTCTGTTTCTTACTAATTCGATACCAATAAACAATCCCACACCACGGATGTCACCGATGATCTTTCTACGTTTAGATAATTTTTTTAATTCCATCATTAAATGTTGCCCAACTCGAAAAGCATTTTCTTGTAAGTTATCACGTTCGATAACTTCCATAACAGCATTGGCTACCGCGCAGGATACTGGATTACCGCCATACTGCAAATCGAAAATATTACGAATGAAATTAGATATAAAAAATATGTTCATTTATAATTATTTATAATCAATTTATAGTCTTCTTTATATCGATGACAATTACCGTATTGAAATATTCGATTCCGGTGTTCTTGAAACTGGTTGCAATTTCAGGCGTAGTGATTACTGCTGCTACTGGATGTCCATTACCCATTGGTTTTCCAACTGTTACGATATCTGGTATCACGTCTTCTCCATAAAGTTGAAAGGCCCACATATGACTACCGACTCTACCAAAACCAACTTGAACCTCGTCGGCAATACATACACCACCAGCTTCTCTTACGTATCTAAATAAATATATTTTTTATTTCATTTCGTTTCTCCTAATTGTCATTCAAATTCGTCAGGATAACGAATTTAAAATTTTCTTCTTTTACAAATTATCGAAAATATAATTATTATTATACCCAAAAAAAAGTTTTTTTTTTCTTTTTTTTTTCTTTTTTTAGATCATAAAATTAATATAAAATAATTAATAAAAATAATAACGAATAAAATGTTCTTTTTTATTTCTTCAAGTATCCAAAGTTCTCAAATTATCATATGGTAGTACTAATGTTAAAGCAATAGGAAAAAAAAAAGAAAAAAAAAAAAAAAAAAGAAAACAATATTGGTGAAAACAATTGGGTGAATTTTTTTTTTATAAGCATTTCTCAACCGATAAATTCCATTTTTTTTTTGTTGATTTCATGATTTCAACAAGTACACGTACAATTATTATTGAATGTCAATTTTTTCACGGTGGTATTTTTTTCTAAGAAAGTATAGTACAGGTAATTTTGAATAAATTTTATAAGTTGTTCTTTTATAGTAGAAGATTTTGAAGAAAGAATGTGAAATAGGAACATTAAAAAAGGATGATAAGTATGAAAATAAAAAAAAAAAAAATATACATATAATTACCTGAATACGTTTTTAAAATAATTTTTAGGAGGAAGAATTTGTCCGCCGACGGACATTAGACTCTCTGCAATATATGCACAAACACCTCGATCTTTAAGTTTCAGATCATCTGTTATCCGTTTTACATCTTCCGCATATTTTAGACCAAGATCTTGATTAGGATAATCATCATCGCGATATTTACCACGATATACGTCTGGACAGAGTGCCTAATAATATAATAAAACATTATCATTAATAAGATTAGAAAAATAAAATTAGAATTGTCATTTAATACATAATATTTAAATATATATTAATACCACATGGATCCAATCCTTCTTTCCATTTTTCATTTGATTAAATTTATATGGCGAGATATCGATCATTGACGTTAAGTGACCATGGTAAGCGCTATAAAAGAAAAACAATATTTGTATCATTGGATTAAATGGCATTACATAATATTTTAAGTTATATTGTCATTTGACGTACGTCTGATATCTTTATTTATCTGATATCTTTTATTTATGATTTTTTTTTTTTAATTTATTTCTATTTGAAAAAGAATAGAAAAGTTGACGAAAGTAATTTACTTTTGTAAAAGCGTCAATCAATTTTAATCTTAACGTTAAAATCATTATTTCTATAAAGCAGTAAACATGTTTTGATATTAATTTAATATTAAAAAAAAAAAAAAGAAAAAGAAAAATAGAATTATATATATATATATATATATATATATATATATAAACAAAATAAAATTTATACAAAAGATCGTACTGATCGAGAGTGATAATATCCTTATTCCCAGTGTGTGTTTGTGCTAGACGAAGCGCAAGATCGTTGGCTTCGCTTCCAGAATTAACGAAAAAACAAACGGATAAAGGTTCCGGCATTAAAGAAGTCAATCGTCTCGCACAGATCACAATATTGTCGTGTAGAAACCGATTGTTCGTCGATAGTAATGCCATTTGTTCTTGTCCGGCTTTTACAACATCCGGATGACAGTGTCCAACTATAATTTAATCCTGATTGTAATGGATATCGAGTGAAGGATTTAATTATTAAAAAAAAAAAAACAAAAAAAAAATGTAAATATATATTTATCTATATATTTACCATGTGCGACATTGTTTATGCAATCCAAATAACGTCCACCTTTTTCGTCAAACATATACTGTCCTTCGGCTTTGACAATTTTTAATGGATTGGACTTGTAAAACAGTTTGCATGATTGTCTGGAAGAAAGAAAGAAGGAAAGAGGAAAAAATGAAAAAATACCTAAAACAATGATCAATAATTCATTTTTTGTTCGATATTATCAAAAAGATAACGAGTCGAGTTGAAATTAATTGGTTTGTAAAAATGCAATAGTTATTTATTTTAAATAACACATGTTTCATAAATCAATCATCAATAAGAATGTTAGCAAGTATCAATAGATTTATTATGATAATATGGACTTATCGATAAGATTTGAAGAACTTACCCGATATGCCGTTCGCGAAGTTTAATTGTGTCAATTTTTGACATCTGTTCGAGAGATTCAGCCATGATTGGAAAATTATTTTATATTTTTAGATTCTGAAATTGCAAAAGATTTGTTAAATAGAAAAATTTGAAAAATAACAAGCGATCATTTATCAGCAATTTTTTATTTAACGATGCGATTATCAAAATTGTCGCGTTCATTAATCCAAATAATATATATATGACTATTTTACATAAGACATACTTTATTTTCGTACATATATATATATACACACACATACACACACACACACACACATACGCATTGGTATCTTTCTGTATGATTTGAGATAACTATATGCGATACGGTGCGTACGAATAACGCTGATACTCTGATTTAAATTGGGATTTTGCGTAAACATGTATACTATAATTAATCAGTATATTTAACTTACATATTAAAATTAAAATACTATACTTAATCAGATGTTGATAACGATCTCTGAAAGTGATTTCTTTGATTAATGGAAAAAAAGAAAAGAAAAAAAGAAATGTACGATTTATATTAGTTTCTATTTATATTTTGACAATATTGTTGGTTAAATAATGAAGTACTATTTTTTAAATTAATAATTAATAAGTACATAACATATGATTATAATAATCTTATTACTATCTAAGATTTAATATTCAATAAAATTATTAAGAATATGATATTCGTATCCAACGTCGATTATAACACTAAATCATAAATTATTTTTAATTTACATTAAATAAAGCCAATAATTATTAATTTTTCTAAGCGATTCGATATTCCACGATTATATTGAGACTATAGATATTTAATATTTAATACTAATATTTATATTAAATTTTTAAAATAAAATAATAATTTATATTCGGCAACTATTATATAATAAATCGCTAATTATATTTCGTTTTCATTAAAGAAAAAAAAAAAAAAAAAAAAAAGGAAAAAAAAAGGCCGGATTAAAAGAGAATTAAATTTTCTAAATAATATCGTACAATAAATTGTAACACATTTAATATTTACATTAAACTGATATTTATTAAAATTATTCATAAAACTATATTTGTATAAACAGTACTGATTATAAATAACTAACAGTAATTATTCTTTTTTTTTTTTTTTTTTTTTTTTTTGGTTAAACAAACTCGAAATATGAAATCTTTTCAAACGAAAAGACAATTAAAAAAATTGTACCATATATGTCGGTTAATTAGGAAAAAGTTGATAAAATACTAAGACGTAGGAATAATAAGATCTTTTCTAATTTTACCTTTAGCGTAATTTTTCTTTTTTTTCTTTTCCTTCTTTTTTTTTTTCTTTTCAAAATAACCGTCGATAATGTCGCGGCGAGTAATGGCGGATAAAACAAATCTTAATAGTTTTCAACATGCGTAAGTACTTCGTAACGCTTGGAATTAGAGAAGACGATAAGAAAGAAAAAGAGAGGAAGGAAGAAAAAAAAAGGAAAAAAAAATGTTAGAGATAAAAGATAAAGGAAGGCGAATCGTTAGCGATTGAAAATATATTATCGGTTAACGTAATAGTCCGTAATGAGAGTAAGATAACCTCGAATAAAGATTATCGTCTGAGCGGATCAATCAGATTGATTAATTTGAAGATGAGGTCGTACCTGTAGAACTTGGGTGTTGGAAAAGAGATTTTCTCGGACTTCTGTATGCAACTCTAAGCTAAGTGCTACAATCTACTCCGGTGACGTCATATATAGTGTCCGTAAGTTGGGAGAGAACAAATGGGGAAATGCGCGCGCATCAATCTCCTCCTCCTATCATTTTTGACACGCTTATGTCAATCTATCTCTCTCTTTCTTTCTCTCATTCTTATCGTCCTAATAAGTTCTTTGTCTTTCATATTACAGTCATCGTTACGCCGACAATTGACAATAAGAAACTATCGCTTTTTTATGGGAAATCATAAATAAATTCTTTTAAGATAAGTACATACGTACATACACATGTAGTCGTATGTATATACTTGCATACGTGTCCACGTATGTTTATACCGTATAGCTTTTTTTTTTTTTTTTTATTTTTATGATATCTTCGTTATTTCATATATAAAAAAATTAATTGTATTTGAGTTAAGTCACGTTGTCGTGTATATCGATAAATATTTTATAATCTTTAGATGTTTAGATTTAATAGAAACGATTATAGATTAATTTGTCATATATATATATATATATATATATATATATATATATATATATATATATATATATATATAGAGAGAGAGAGAGAGAGAGAGAGAGAGAGACTATGGCATTTGATCCATATAATATAACATATTCCTGGTGTTTCTTTAATCGATTCTGAAAAGAGATTTATAGATTGTAAAATCATTTCTTTTGTTATCAACGAATAATATTTAAATCTGCCAAAGATCATTTTTTTTTCCTTTCGAAATATTTGAAATTTCTATCATCTATTTTATATATACAAAGATTCTATGGAATCTGATTGAAGATGTAAATGGCTACAAGATGGTTACGCATGAACTATGTGAGTTCGATTAGCTCACATTTGATTTTACGAAACAGTAAGAGTCATTGATATGAAGCCTCTTGTAGATCACGTGTTAAATGTGCACGATAGCATGTGATAGATCAATATCGTGAAGCGAAAGAAAAGATATATATATATATATATATATATATATATATGTCTATAAAATATATAAATATATATATTGTTTATGTATATTGTCTATAAAATAGAAAATAGACAAAACAATATATATATATATATAAAATAGAATATAGAAAAAGAATATATATATATATATATATATATATATATATATATATATATATAATTATCTTATTCCTTATCATATTCTTATTCATTTCATTCTTTATTTTTTTCATGATATATATATATATATATATATATATATATATATTAAAGAAAATAATGAATTTTGTTATTACATCAATCAGGATTATATCAGACAAAACAAGAGAATCTAATTAATCTTGTTTGTATTCAATCGTTTTGTATTAAAAATGTCTTTTTTTTCTTCTCTCATGAAATTAACGATCGCGATAGCGTCATTTTTAATCTTCCTTATTCGATCGTTTTGTATTAGTATTGATAATCAGAATATATTAAAGGTAATTTATAACAGAGTGTTCCTTTTTTTTGTTTGTTTTTTTGTTTTTTTAACTTGGCCATTTAAAATGTTTTTTATTTTCAATCGTTACGCGATGAAAAGGTTCGTAAAAAAAAAAAAAAATAAATTGTTGTCTATATTATTTTATCTATCATGTAAAGTATATTTATTACAAGTTCTGATGGAATTTTCCACGAGTCTTTAGATTATGTACAAAGGGATTTGTGTACGATTAAAGAGACAAACGTATCGTAAATATGGTCTGTTAGAAAGTATGATTGGAAATAGATCATAAAAGAAAAATTTTAGAAAATTTCAACTTTGGAAGATTGATCAATTCCAATTCATACAATCACCCTAACTTTTTTGTAGTAGGATCTAAATCTTACGAGAACGTAACCCAGGCACATTACATTTACAGAGCAGACTTCTACTTTTCTGTTGTGTGAGTGAACGCGTAAACTCTTAGTCTTTATTATTTACAATTTATAATATTTCTTAAAAATTGAATTCAAATTTAATAGTAAAATTAATGTTAAAATTACATAAAAAATTACTTAAATTTGATATTAATATTAATATTAATATTAATATAAATAGAATAATAAAATTTATAATAATTAACATAAATAATTATTATAATTTGAATGATATAAATTAAAATTATATAAAAGAAATTTTATTTCCTTACATTATGACTGTTTATACATATATATACACATACATACATGTATATATATACACATACACACACACACATATATATATATATATATATAAACAATATATATGTAATTAACTTGTATTAATTATAATTATAATAATTAATTTAATTATTTATTATAAATGTGATAACATAAATTAAAATTATATAAATGAAATTTTCTTTTCTTATTTTATAATTATTATTATTATATATATATACATATATATATATTTTTTTATTATATTTTATAATAGAAACAAAAGATATCGTGTTCGAATTGAAAATAAATAGACTGTTTAAGATTCTATTTTCGTTATCTAATTCGAGCATCACCGTGTCCTTGCCGACATTAATACAAACTGAAGTGCATAACTGAACATAAATAGTAACTCTGTTTCGTGAAAAACGCGCGTAACATTTTGCTTTGTCCGGTAAAATTCCACTGTAAAAGACAAAGATGAATCTACTCGATGAGGAGATCAGAATGGGAGGGGGAGGGGGTGAAAGGAAGGAGAAGGGAGGCTCGACTTTCCAATCAATTTTACTTTCCATTTTTTCTTCTCTCTATCTTTATATGTTATCAATCTTTCTCTCTCTCTCTCTCTCTCTCTCTCTCTCTCTCTCTCTCTCTCTCTCTATCTCTCTCTCTCTTTTTCTCTGTCTCTTCTTTTCTTTTCTCTTCAATCACATACACACACTTGTGTACACACATACCATTGTTTTAAGTACATACATAAGATTTTTCAAGTAAGAGTTAACGAATGTTTTTTTCTCTTTTTTTCTTTTTCCTTTTTTGTTTTGTAAAATAAAACATTTAAATTAAAAAAATAATTTTATATATATATATATATATATATATATATATATATTAAATACATTTAAAAACATTTAAATTTAAATACATTTAAAAAATATTTACATTATGATTAATTACGATTATATATGAAACACAATTTCGGCCAAATAGCCGGCATAGATCTTTTTTTTTACAATAAGATTAAAGTTCATGGGTAATTTTCCCGCAATGATGTTAATTTCATCGATAAGATCGTGCGATTTGTTGACGCTGGATCGTTTTCTTTGTCAAAAGTCAAAAGTCAAGTTTACAACGACAATATGAAAATCGTTGAAAATCTCAAAAACAAAATTCGACAGATCATTTTCATGATGTCGATAGGCAAATTTGGTAATTGGGATATTTCACGTGCAAAATTATGTGAAAAACAAAATTATTACGTAAAAAATGTCATAAAAAAGATTTATATGGAATAAAAGGATATTGTATTTCATTTGGCCGATATTGTATTTTATATATAATTTGAATCGATTATACTACGTATCTTACAATAATGATATTAAAAAAATTTTAATGTACTTTACTTCTAGAAAAAATATTTGATAATACTTATTGGATAACCCCTATATCAGGTTTACCGAAAAGTTCTATTAAAAAATAATTTGAAATAATATTTATGATATTGAACAAAAATATATTCTGAATGATTATGAAAAAGTCTAAAGAAAAGTATTACAATTATATAAAATATTTAACGAAGTGTGTTCGATAAATATAAAAAAAAAAAAAATCGTATAAACGTAAAAGATATTTTAAGAAGTATTTTAATAAATATAATATAAAGGATCTTTGGTCAATATAAAAAAAATTATTAAAAAAAATATCTACTGAATGTACGAAATATAGAAAAATAAAAAAATATACGAAAATAATAAAAAAAAAAAAAAAAAAAAGAAGAAAGAAATTGTTCTCCATCTCTTTCTTTTTTTTTTTTTTCGTTACGAATAATTATTGGCTAAGCAAATGAAACTTTTTAAATTAATAAACTTAATAAATTTATTTTTTAACTCTTCCTCTCTTTTTTTTTTCTTTATTTCAAATTAAGAAAAGAAAAAGAAAAAACAGAATCAACAATTACGTGTACTCTTAATAAAAATTATTTGTATATTATTTTCTAATACGTCAAGGTAATCGCGTATAAAATATTAAATTAAATCGAAGAGTAAGCCGGTAATGTATTTGTATAAACGTGAGTGCTGATAGAAGCAGCACGTGGACGATAGCAGTACACACGTGATACGTGTTATCACTGTTTAGAATGGTATTCTACCGTGATTATAGCTAATATTGAGCACGTTAAGACTCAAAATAACAAATATGCTTTACGATAAATCGATAATGGCTTGCGTATTTGGAAAAAAAAAAAAAAAAAGAAAAAGAAAAGAGAAAAATGAAAAGCACCGGATCGTAGGAAAAAAATAAGTGGGGGAATTCGGGGAAGGGGTACGGGGAAAAGGGGAAGAAATTTTGCGATTTTCAAAAGATAATGAAATTTGTTCATCATTATACGCATTCACTTATTGTCGACAATACCATATCGATTGAATTAGAAGATTACTTAGCTCGATTAATTATTCTTACGATAAAGGAAGAAGCTCGATTGAATTTCGAAATGGAAAAAGGAAAAAGAAGAAATTAAAATATCCATTGATCCAATGGAAAATATCCAATTAAATATTCAAATTAAAACAAATATGTTTATCAATGATATTTCATCGGATATGTTGAATTATCTCTGTGTTTGTTCGTTTAGAATATTGTAATTCATCAATAGGATTTATTTTTCTAATCGATTTCATAAATATTGTTCCTTTCGTAAAAGAGAAAGAGAGACAGAGAAAGAAAGAGAGAGAGAGAGAGAGAGAGAGAGAGAATCAAGAATGATTCGATGGTATTTCTGAAATAGATTTCATAATACAACGTTCATTACGATGTTCATCGAAATATGATTGTTCATCGAACTTTGCGATAAGTTTTTCAAAGACAAGTATAAATACTATTTGGATAGATTCATTTGTACGATCGTAATATCACACATACGCGAAATCCGGAATTGTAAACATTATTTTTTTTTTTTTTTTTTTTTTTTTATTATTATGCAAATGTTCTCTTATCGTAGAAAACATATCGTATCGTATCACTTTTGTTATCAAACTCGTAAATTGATTTCTCGTGACGATGAAAATCATATTTGGCTTTGACTTTCGTCGTTTACACGAAAAAATGTAAACACCTGAAATTGTATAATTTATGATTTTACATTTTATACGATTTTTTACGTTTTACGTATTAATGCGATAGCAATGTAATTATTACGCGTATAATGTACGTATGAATGTATTTATGTATAAAGATATAGAAACGAGATTCGATGTAAAACTAGTCATCGTAATTCCGATTATTATTATACAATAAATGAAATTATCTTTCATTTATTTTAGATATATTTCTTTCAGATTATTCATTAACATTTTTTCGTTAAAGAGATTATTGCATCCGAGATTATTATTACTATGCATATTACATCATAGTTACGTGAATTACTTAATGTCCCTTACGTCATTTCTTTAGAGTTTAACGAAGATAAGTTGTAATTTCTTTGTTAACGTGTTAAATATTCGTAAGTGTGCAAAATTATTTTTAACATTATTATTGTATTATTTTTGTTCAATTTAGCGTGTCAATTTGTAACAAGTGATTAGTATGCAATATTTTCTTCGATAATTTAACGCTGAAAGTACGATTTCAATTGCAAGAATAACAAATATAGAATTATTCAATGAGAGTTGCCGAATGTGCTTTTTTCTTTTTTTTTTTTTTATATATATGTATACTATCATAAATTACAATTATACGATAAATATACTATGATAAATTACGGTTAAATGTAGTACGATTAATTACAGTTATATATGAAACACAATATTGACCAAATGTCAAATTATGGCTTATTTTGCACGATATCTTTTTTTTTCTTTTTTCTTACTGAATCTTTTTTAATGATATAAAATTTTTACATAATCGCGGTTAAATTTCGCACAATGACTGATCTAATATAATTTTTAAGCTCTTCTATGAATCTAGGGTCGTTGTGTGCGAACTTTGACCTTTGACATAGCCAAAGAACATGATTCAAGGGCAATACATCGTACGATCTTGACGATCATGAATTAATATCATTTCGTGAAAAGAATTTTCTTCGTGAACTTTGATCGTATCATGCAAAAAAAAAAGAAAAAAAAGAGCTATGACGGCTATTGTGGTTAGCCATGTATATTGAAATAATAAAAAAAGGTTTTTTTTTTCTTTTTAATTTAAATGCTCTTTTTAATATCTTGAGCGACCGAAATAAACAACAGTCGATTAAATGTTTAAAAAAGGAAACATTCAATAAATCTTATAAAAGAATTCTATCAGTAGCAGCTACACTTACTTGTTGCAGAGTTGTAGTATTTTATCTGTGCTTGTTAATGTTGTCACTTACAGAGCGCTTGATTAGACTGACGGATTTTTGGACATTAGCTAAGAGGAAGGTTTGCAGTAGTAGTCATGGTGGGGGATTACCCGCCATTACATAAAACCTTTGTTTGCCTCGAAAACTGAGGGTGTCAGTGACAATGTGATAATATTTTTCAACCAGGATCCTTGAAATTCTCAAATTAAGTCTACATGATGGATTGAAACTGTGGAAAATTTTACGTTTGACTTGAACGTATCTTATGATTGGAAAATTCAATATTCTTCTTGTTACATTTTGCAGATTTCCATAGAACATTACGAGAATAATGTTAATTAATTTCTCCGTTTCACTGAGATCAATTAATGCAATGCTTTAAAAAGAAAAGAAATGTTAATATTACGATAAAAATAATACGATCGGATATTATAATATATATTTAATAATATTATTGGTTGAATTCATTGATAGTTAATTCATTAATAATTACTGTTTATCATTGAAGTTTAAATCTAGTTGTACATGTGGAATTTATGACAACTCAGATCAACTTTAAGCTCAATTTAAAACGATTAAATGTATGTAAATGTAAGGCCTTGTGACGTCGTTTATCTGTAAAACTAATATGTATCTTTATATATCAACTGTCAGAATAATTGCATTGTGTATTATAGTTTCATTGTTAATTTGTACTTTTATAACTCTTTGTTGAGATAAGAGATTATATGTATGGTAATTTCAATTAAATGAATGAAAAAA